>NW_019154089.1:14360709-14471395 GCF_002288905.1 Enhydra lutris kenyoni
GCGGGGCTCGATCCCAGGACCCTGAGATCATGACCTGAGCCGAAGGCAGCGGCTTAATCCACTGAGCCACCCAGGCGCCCCAGTTGGTGAAATTTTTAATTGACATGTTCACTGTGGGCCACTGGACTTTGTTGACAAGACTTGTCCCTGGAGGTGGAATCTTGTAGTGCTTTCTCCAAGTAGACAACTGGTGATGCTTAAGTGAGTTAGGTAGCACGTGGATGAACATTAAAAACCGGCTTTGTATGTATTTTAATGCCTACCAGAAAAAAAGATCTAGCCCATAGAATTTATTGCTAAATGGAAACTGAATTTATTTAACTGAAGATTTTTGAGTCAATTTTAAGAAAAGTCTTGAATAAAGAAATATAGCTGTTATTTTTATATATAGCTATATATATTTATATATATACTTAAAAATATACTAACATGGATAGGATAAAAATTGGAAAAGTGGCATGTGAATGACTAGAGTTTGGGAAATGCTGGTATAAGACTAGGGGGCTTTGGAGTCAAATCTGGTTTAGATCTTGGGTGTGTTACTTCATGGCCTTGACACTTTGGCTCATCTCTCATATCATTCATATCTTCATATGTAATATGGGGATAATAAAGTATTCCTTAGAGAATTATCATGAGAGTGCACAGGGGGCAATTTGTAGACGAAAGTGTTGGACTCATAATTGGTGAGTAAGTAGTCATTCCCTTCTATTGACTAGGACCTTGGTGAATGAGGTTTGGAGATAGCTCTGGTCTTCGTAGGATTAAAAAAGTTAACTGCAGGATTATAGGCAAACAGTATCTTGCTGATTATATCTGGGTTTCCAGGGGAGAACATTAATATCTGCTGGAGTCCTGATGGGCAGACCATTGCTGTAGGCAACAAGGATGATGTGGTGACCTTTATTGATGCCAAGACACACCGTTCCAAAGCGGAGGAGCAGTTCAAGTTTGAAGTCAATGAAATCTCCTGGAATAATGACAACAACATGTTCTTCCTGACAAATGGCAATGGTTGTATCAACATCCTCAGGTGAGAGGGTTCTAGCTTAGGGACTGTCATATCTTTGTGCTGGGTGCTGTATGGATACAGAATGAATTAGTTGCAAGCCTGGCCTGAAGGAGCTTAAAAGACAAATGGTGATAAAGAATCCTGACCTCTGGGCGCCTGGGTGGCTCAGTGGGTTGAGCCTCTGCCTTCAGCCCAGGTCATGATCTCAGGGTCCTGAGATCGAGCCCCACATCGGGCTCTCTGCCGGGCAGGGAGCCTGCTTCCCCCTCTCTCTCTGCCTGCCTCTCTGCCTACTTGTGATCTCTCTTTCTCTCAAATAAATAAATAAATAAAATTTAAAAAAAAAAAAGGACTTACTGTAAACTCTTGTACTTAAGCATGGTAGTTGTGTTTCAGTCTATTGGAGTAATTATCTGTATGGAAACTCAAATTATCCCTTCTTCAGCTAATGGGAGCCTCTTCAAGTTGTTCCTGAGTCTTTTTTGTTTGTTTGTTTTTTTGTTAACATAATCCAGGTAGTCTTCAGTTTGTTGCTCTCTGGTAGGACAGGGTATCCCAGGTTCACCTTGTATGTTTCCTGGCTCAGACCTTTAATCAGAAAATTCTCTAAGAATCCCTGGATTCTTTTTCTGAGAAAAGGTACTGAAACTATAGATGTCCATATTGCTGATTTGGTCATTATTTCTAGACCTTTCCTGTGGACAGAGCAAGGACATATAAGTGTTTATTTTTAAAGATTAAAATATGTGAATTGTAAATTGATGTTGATAACATTGAACTAAAATTCAGGACTAGTAGAATCCTACTGGGGGCACCTGGGTGGCTCAGTGGGTTAAAGCCTCTGCCTTTGGCTCAGGTCATGGTCTCAGGGTCCTGGGATCGGGCCCCACATCAGGTTCTCTGCTTGGCAGGAAGCCGGCTCCCCACCCCCATCTGCCTCTCTGCCTACTTGTGGTCTTTCTCTCTCTGTGTCAAATAAATAAATAAAATCTTTAAAAAAAAAAAAGAATTCTACTAAACATCTTCTATATTATAAATACTCTTTCCTTCGAGACTTCGGTATTTGAGTATTCTGATTCTCAAGGACACTGGATACTTATTACCTTTCTCCATGTTACACATAGAGGTATCTCAGAATAACAGTATTACCACTACCACCACCAATGTGATTACTTAAAATAGTAAATTTTGCTTTTTGCATTGTTTTCCTCATTTTTCTTCCATTAAAAAAATAGTTAATATTATCAGAGTGTAGAGCTACTATGTACTATGCCTTTCTTTTACATGTATAGTTTCTACAAGAAGCTATATATGTAATGCTCATCACCAGTCCCATGCTGATAAGTCTCTAGTCATTTTGATTGTCAAAGTTCATTCTTTAGATTCCTCAGGAAGGGTTCATGGGACAATATTCTTTAAGTTCATACTTACAGCTTACATACCTATAAAACTTACAGATATTTAATTGTGTTTAGTATTTGAGCTCTTGTAATTGATAGTTTTGCTAGATATAAAAATCCTTGATTCCTGTTTTCTTGCTTGTATATCTTAAATATATTATCCCATTTTCTTTTGGCATAAAGTCTTACAGTCAGAAAGGTCTGATGATAATCTAATTTTTTTAAAAGATTTTATTTATTTATTTGACAGATCACAAGTAGGCAGAGAGGCAGGCAGAGAGAGAGGGGGAAGCAGGCTCCCTGCTAACCAGAGAGCCTGATGTGGGGCTTGATCCCAGAGAGGGGAAGCAGGCTCCCTGCGAAGCAGAGAGTCTGATGTGGGGCCCGATCCCAGGACCCTGAGACCATGACCTGAGCTGAAGGCAGAGGCTTAATGCCCTGAGCCACTCAGGCGCCCCATAATTTTTTTTTTTCTAAAGTCCAGGAAAGTTTGAATTACATCTGATACTTGGTTTGTTGTCTTTGATTTTCTTCTTTAGTATCTCCTGTGGTCGTCTTAGTACCATAGTCCTCTTCCCATAGTTTAATTGTTGTCTGTCTTGTTTCTCAGCTACCCAGAGCTGAAGCCTGTGCAGTCTATCAATGCTCATCCTTCCAACTGCATCTGTATCAAATTTGACCCCATGGGGAAGTACTTTGCCACGGGAAGTGCAGATGCTTTGGTCAGCCTCTGGGATGTGGATGAGTTGGTTTGTGTTCGGTGCTTTTCTAGGTAAGCAGCTCTGCTGGCACTTTCCTTGTTGGATAAATTAATTTGACTTTATTTTGGATGAAATTGTGCCCTACACTTACTGGGTTATTCTAACGTGTCCTGTCTCCACTCTGTTACAGGCTGGATTGGCCTGTGAGGACCCTTAGTTTTAGTCACGATGGAAAAATGCTGGCATCAGCCTCGGAAGATCATTTTATTGACATTGCTGAAGTAGAGACAGGTAACTGATACCCTCACTACCATAGTGAGTCTTCTGTCTGTCATCTGTTGGCCATCAAGACTTCTCCTGTCATGTGTTTTCATCTTCACATTACTACTTCACTTGCATTAGCATAAATGAATTTTCTTCTTAAGAATTTTCTTCTTTGTTTATTAGGACTATTATAGTCAGGTCATAAGGGAGCAAAGAGTTCAGAAAGGAGCAGGTCTGAAAAAAAGTGATTTAGGAAAATATTTTGCATTTTATTAACTTTTAATTTTTCTGTTACGAAAATTTTAAAATATGGAAAATAGGAGGAAGAAAAAAGTGGTACTTGTGGTCCCACCTCTAAATACAACCTCTTTTAGTGTTGTGGTATACTTTTTTTCCCTAGATTTTGCTGTATGTGAACTTAAAATAATCTAAGGAATTAACAAAATACATGTGATTTGCTTTAAAAACAACCGGTAGAATTTGAAAATAGAAAAATGAGAGGAGAGTATTCATTTTATGAAAGAATTTCCTTAGCTTTACTTATTTTTAATTAATAATTTTTTATTATCAAAGTATGATTGACATATGATATTATATTAGTTTCATGTATGACAGTGATTTGACAGACATACACATTAGTCATTGATCACAATAAATGTAGTCATCATCTGTCACCATATAACATTATTATAATATTATTGACTATATTCCTGTTGCTATACTTTATATCTTCAGGATGTATTTATTTTATAATTGGAAGTTTGTACCTCTTAATATTTCACTCATCACCCCAGCTTTCTCTCCTCTGGCACCCAACAGTTTTCTTTAATTATGACTCTGTTTCTGTTGTTTATTTATTTACTTGTTTCGTTTTTTAGATTTCATGTACAAGTGAAATCATATTGTATTTGTCTTTCCTGATTTATTTAACTTAGCTTAATAACCCTTAGGTCCACCCCATGTTCTCATAAATGGCAAGATCTCATTCTTTTTTTATGACTGATTAATATTCTATTGTGTATATATATATCAGATCTTTATTCATTAGTCTATCCATGGATACTTAGGTTGCTCCCATATTGTGGCTATTGTAAATAATGCTGCAATAAACATAGGGGTGCACATACCTTTTTGAATTAGTATTTTGTTTTCTTTGGGTAATTACCCAGTAGTGGAATTATTGGATCACATATTTCTATTTTTAATTTCTCGAGAAATCTCCATACTGTTTTCTACAGTGGCTGCACCAATTTCTATATCCACCAGCAGTGTATGAGGATTCCTTCTTCTTTACATCCTCACCATTTGTTTTTTATTATCTTTTTGATACTAGCTATTTTGGTAGGTGTGAGGTGATATTTCATTTTATGTGCATTTCCCTGATGATCATTGATATGAGCACCTTTTCATGTTTGTTGGTCATCTGTGTGTCTCCTTTGGAAAAATGTCGGTCTAGGTTTTTTGTCCCCCTCGCCCCGCACCTTTTTTTTTTTAAAGATTCACCCATTCGGGAGAGTGAGAACATGAACGGGCCAGGTGGAAGGGGCAGAGGGAAAGAATGTCAAGCAGACTCCCTGCTGAGTGTGGATCCTGACATGGGGCTCAATCTCAGGACCCTACAATTGTGACCTGAGCCAAAATTGAAGAGTTGGATGTTCAACTGACTAAGCCACCCAGGCACCCCATTTTTTAATCAGCCTACTTTTTTTGTTTTTGTTTTTTTTTTTAGTGTTGAGCATAGAATTGTCTTATATATATATATATATATTTTTTTTTTTAAAGATTTTATTTTATTTATTTATAAGACAGAGAGAGATCATAAGTAAGCAGAGAGGCAGGCAGAGAGAGAGAGGAGGAAGCAGGCTCCCCACTGAGCAGAGAACCGGATGTGGGGCTCCATCTCAGGACCCTGAGATCATGACCTGAGCCGAAGGCAGAGGCTTAACCCACTGAGCCACCCAGGCGCCCCCTTATATATTTTTGATATTAACCTCTTATTGGATTTATTATTTGGAAGTATCTTCTCCCATTCAGTAGGTTGCCTTTTTGTTTTGTTGATGGTTTCCTTTGCTATGCAGAAGCTTTTTATTTTGGTGTAGTCCCAGTATTTTATTTTTGCTTTTGTTTCTCTTTGCTTGAGGAGACATATCCATAAATACATTGCTAAAGCTGGTGTTCAAGAGATTGCTGCCTGTGTTTTCTTTTAGGAGTTTTATCATTTCATATCTCACATTTAAGTCTTTAGTCCATTTTGAGCTTATTTTTGTGTATGGTGTAAGAAAGTGGTCCAATTTCATTTGTTTGAATGTAGTTGTCCTGTTTTCCCAGCACCATTTGTTGAAGAGACTGTGTTTTTTCCATTGCATATTCTTGCCTCCTTTGTTGTAGATTAATGATCATATTAAGTGTGGGTTTATTTCTGAGCTCTCTCTCCTGTTCCATTGATCTAGCATATCTGTTTTTGTGCCAGTGCCACACTGTTTTGATTACCATAACTTTGTAGTATACCTTGAAATCTGGGATTGTGATACCTCCAGCTTTGTTCTTTCTTAAGATTGCTTTGGTTGCTCAGAGTCTTTTGTGGTTCCATACAAATTTTGGGATTATTTGTTCTAGTTTTGTGAAAAATACTGGTATTCTTTTTTTAAAGATTTTATTTATTTGACAGACAGAGATCACAAGTAGGCAGAGAGGCAGGCAGAGAGAGAGAGGAGGAAGCAGGCTCCTTGCCGAGCAGAGAGCCTGATGCGGGGCTCGATCCCAGGACCTGGAGATCATGACCTGAGCCGAAGGCAGAGGCTTAACCCACTGAGCCACCCAGGCACCCCCAAAATACTGGTATTTTGATAGGGACTGCATTGACTCTGTGGATTGCTTTGGGTGGTATGGACATTCTAACAATATTAATTCTTCCAGTTCTGGGCATGGTTTATTTTTTAATTTGTGTCACCTTCAATTTCTTTCTTCAGTGTCTGATAGTTTTTAGAGTATAGGTCTTTCCCCTCCGTGGTTAAATGTATTCCTAGGTGATTTATTCTTTTAGGTGCAATTGTAAATGGGATTTTTAAAAAATTTTTCTTTCTACTACATCATTATTAATGTATAGAATGCAACAGATTTCTGTATATTAATTTTGTTGCCTGCAACTTTATTGAATTCATTTTTTCTAATACTTTCTGTGGAGTCTTTACAGTTTTCTATATATAGTATCATGTCATATGCAAATACTAACAGTTTTACTTCTTTCTTACCAATTTGGGTTCCTTTTTTTTTTTTTCTTGTCTGATTGCTGTGGCCAGGACTTCCAAGACTGTGTTGAATAAAATGGTGAGAGTAGACATCTTTGTCTTGTTCCTGATCTTAGGGGAAAAGCTTTCAGTTTTTCACCATTGAGTGTGATGTTATCTGTGGGTTTTTCATATATGGTCTTTATATGTTGAAGTGTGTTTCCTCTAAATCCATTTTGTTGAGAGCTTTTATCAACAGTGGGTGTTTATTTTTGTCAAATGGTTTTTCTGTGTCTATTGAAATGATGATATGGTTTTTATCTTATTGATGTGATGTATCACATTGATTTATTTGCAAATATTGAACCATCCTGGAATAAATACCACTTGACCATGGCGTATGATCTTTTTAATGTATTGTTGAATGTGGTTTGCTAATATATTTTGTTGAGGATTCTTGCATCTATATTCATCAGAGATGTTGGCCTACGGTTTTTTGCTTTTTGTTTTTGTTTTTGCCTTTTTTTTTGGGTAGTGTCTTTACCTGGGTGTGGTATCAGGGTGATGCTGGCCTCATAGAATGAATTTGGAAGTTTTTCTTCCTCGCCTATTTTTTGGAATAGTTTGAGAAGAATAGGTTTTAACTGTTCTTTAAGTGTTTGATAGAATGCACCTGTGAATCCATCTGGTCCTGGAGTTTCGTTTTTTGGGTTTTTTGATTACCAGTTCAATTTCATTACTAGTGATTGGTCTGTTCAAATTTTCTCTTTCTTCTTGATTCAGTTTTGGAATATTATAGGTTTATAGGAATTTATCCAGTCTTTTGGGTTGTCCAATTTGTTGGCATATAATTTTTCATAGTATTCTCATATAACCCTTTGTATTTTTGTGGTGTCAGTTATTTCTTCTTTCATTTCTGAATTCATTTATTTGCGTTCTCTCTCTCCTTGATGCGTCTGGTAAAGGTTTATCAAACTTGTTTATGATTTCAAAGAACCAGCTCTTAGTTTCATGGATCTTTTCCAGTGTTTTTTTAGTATCTATTTCATTTATTTCTGCTCTAAAAAGTTTCCTTCCTTCTACTAACTTGGGGCTTTGTTCTTTTTGTAGCTCCTTTAGATGTAAGGTTAATTTGTTTATTTGGGATTTTTCTTGTTTCATAAGGTAGGCCTGTGTTAGCATAAACTTTCCTGTTAGAACTGCTTTTGCTGGATCCCAGAGATTTTGGATTGTTGTGTTTCCATTTTTATTTGTCTTCATTTAAAAAAAAAAATTTTCTCTTTGATTTATTCATTGACACTTTGGTTGTTTATGCTGTTTAGCTTCTTAACGTTTATGTTTTTTTCCAGTTTTTTTTTCTTGTAATTGATTCCTAGTTTCATACCATTGTGGGTCAGAAAAGATGCTTGATAGGGGTGCCTGGGTTGTTCAGTCTTTGGGCATCTTCCGTTCGCCCAGTTCGTGGTCCCAGGGTCCCAGGGTCCTGGGATCTAGCCCCACATTGGGCTCCCTGCTCAGCGGGAATCCTGCTTCTCCCTTTCCCACTTCCCCTGCTTGTATTTTGTCTCTTGCTGTCTCTCTCTTTCTATCAAATAAATAAATAAAATCTTAAAAAAAAAAAGATGCTTGAAAAAATTTCAGTCCTCTTAATTCATTGCACCTTGTTCTATGGCCTACCGTATATGATCCATACTGGAGCATATTCCATGTGTGCTTGAAAATAATGTATGTTCTGTTGGTTTTTGTTTTTTTTTAAATTTTATTTATTTATTTGACAGAAATGACAAGTAGGCAGAGAGGCAGGTAGAGAGAAAGCAGGGGGGAGGCAGGCTCCCTGCTGAGCAGAGAGCCCAACGCAGGGCTTGATCCCAGGACCCTGAGATTACGACCTGAGCTGAAGGCAGAGGCTTAACCCACTGAGCCACCCAGGTGCCCCTATTCTGTTGTTTTTGAGTGGAATGTTCTGTATATATCTGTAAAGTCCATCTGGTCTAACGTGCTTTTTGTTGATTTTCTGTCAGGATGATCTGTCCATTGATGTGAGTATGGTGTTAAAGTCCCCTACTATTGTATTACTGTCAATTGCTCCTTTTATGTTTGTTAATATTCACTCTATGTTTTTAGGTGCTCCTATCTCCTATGTTAGGTACATAGATAATTAAAATTGTTATATCCTCTTATTGGATTGATTCCTTTATCATTATTTAATTCCTCTTTTTGTCTCTTGCTATATATAGTCTTTGTTGCAAAGTGTATCTTGTCTGATAATTTTTTTTTTTTTTTTTTTTGGTGGGCAGCAAGGCAAAGTTTATTGGGCAATAGCAAAGTGATAGTACAAAGGTCCCGAGGAGGAAGGGGACCTGAGAGGGTTGCCTTTGTCTGATAAAAATATCACTACCCCAGCTTTTTTTTCACTTCTGTCTACATGGAATATCTTTTACCGCCCTGTCACTTTGAGTCCATATGTGTCTTTAGGTTTGAAGTGAGTCTTTTTTTTTTTTAAAGATTTTATTTATTTACTTGACAGACAGAGATCACAAGTAGGCAGAGCGGCAGCAGAGAGAGAGGGAGGAGGAAGCGGGCTCCCTTTTGAGCAGAGAGCCCGATGCGGGCCTCGATCCCAGGACCCTGGAATCATGACCTGAGCCGAGGGCAGAGGCTTTAACCCACTGAGCCACCCAGGCGCCCCTGATGTGAGTCTTGTAGGCAGCATATAGTTGGGTCTTGTTTTTTCAGCCATCCAGTCACCCTGTATCTCTTGATTGGACCATTTAGTCAATTTACATTTGAGTAATTATTCATAGGTATGTATTTATTGCCATTTTGTTCATTGTTTTCTGTTGTTTTATGGTTCTTTGTTCCTTCTCTTGCTCTCTTTCCTTGTGGTTGATGGCTTTCTTTAATGTTATGTTTGGATTACTTTCTCTTTATTTTTTATATATCTATTACAGGTTTTTGATTTGTGGTTACCATGGAGTCATAAATAACATCCTATGTGTGTAGCACTCTATATTGTTGCTTAAACTTGGACACATTCCAAAAAGCACTGAATTTGTACTCCCCCTCAACATTTTATGTGTGTATCATATTATATATCTTTTTATTTTGTGTATCCCTTGAGTAATTTTTGTAGATGTAATTGATGTTATTGCTTTGTGTTTTAACCTTCATAATGGCTTTATAAGTGATTAGTCCACTACCTTTAATCATATGTTTGCTTTTACTAGTGGAATTTTTTCTTTCATAATTTTCTTCTAATCATGGCCCTTTCTTTTCACTTCAAGAATTCCCTTAAATATTTCTTGTAAGGCTGGGTTAGTGGTGATGAACTCCCTTTTGTTTGGGAAACTCTTTATCTCCTTCAATTCTGAGTGATAGCCTTGACAGAATGATAGCCTTGCCAGGTAGAGTATTCTTGGTTGTAGGTTCTTTCCTTCCAGCCCTTTGAATGTATCATGGCCACTCCCTTTGGCCTGCAGGGTTTTTGCTGAGATCAGCCTATAGCCTTATGGGTTTTCTCTTATATGTTGCTGCTTTGAAGATTCTCTCTTGATCTTTAATTTTTGCCATTTTAATTATTATGTGTCTTGGTGTGAACCTTTTTGGGTTCCTCTTGTTTGGAGCTTTCTTTGTTTCCTGGATCTGATGTGTGTTTCCTTCCTCAGATTCAGGAAGTTTTCAGTCGTTACCTCTTCAAATACATTTCCTGCCCCCTTTCCTCTCTCTCCTCCTTCGTGGACTCCTACGAAGCAAATGTTATCATGCTTGATGGTGTTGTTAGAGGTTCCTTCACCTGTTCTCACTTTTATTATTCTTTTGTCTTTTTGCTGTTCATCTTAGTTACTTTCTTTTACCCTGTCCTCAAGATCTCTGATCCGTTCTTCTGCACCACCCAATCTGCTCTTGATTTCCTTTGGTGTTATTTTTCATTTCAGTTACTGTATTACATTTTCTGTCTCTTTGTTGAAGTTCTCACAGAGTTCATCCACTGTTTTCTCAAGTCCAGTTGAGTATCTTTAGGAGCATTATTGTGAACTTCCCATCAGTCATATCACATATCTCCATTTTGTTTAGTCCTTTCTCTGTGATTTTTGTCTTGTTTGTTCATTTGGGACATATCCCTCATTCTCCTCATTTTGTCTAACTGTGTGTTTGTTTCTATATGTTAGGTAGGTCAGTTACATCTGACCCTGAAAGTAGTGACTTTACATAGAAGAGGTCCTGTGGTGCCCTGTATGCTATCTGCCCTGGTCACCGGAACCAGGCATACTAGGGCTGTCCCCTCTATGGGCTGTGTGCACCCTCCTGCTGTGGTTGAGCTGTGATTGCTATGGGCATGCTGATGGTGGGGGTGGGGGCTGGCTCTCAGCCCAGTTGGCTTCGCTGACCTGCTTTGCCTGCTGCAGGCGCACTGGGCAGGGTTTGCTTCCCGTACTGTGGAGAGGCCTGGCTGCAGCTGCCATGGGCTCAGTGGTGGGTGGGGCTGGCACTCAGTCTGCTGTGTGTAATTAGCCTGTGTGACAGCTGCAGGTACATGCAAGGGCAGGCCTTGTTCTTTGGGGAGCCAGCTAAGAGGCCCAGCTGTAGGAACTATAGGCAAGCTGGTGCATAGGGTTATCTCCCCTGTACCCTGGGTGAGGAGTCACTTTGGTGGGGTCCTGGTCCCATGTGGGCCTGTCTGCTGGATATGGCAGGGGAAGAACTGCCTTGGAGGGGTGCCTGTGGAGGCCAGTGGGCTGGGTAGGGTGGGTGGTAGGGGAATGCTGGCATGGGGCATGTGTTGCTAACAAAGAGAGTGTTAGAATTGGCTTCTGCAAGCATCTAGCTATCTAGGCTCACAGTGGGCATGAAAAATGGCACCCACCAACACTTTTTTATTCCTGGAGAAGTCTGCACATGTTTGCCCTTCCCGCACACACCCTAAAATTACTTAGTAAATCTTCATGTATACTCTAGGCGCTTTTTAAGCTGCAGCTTCAGTGCCATCTCCGGCTGAGATACTTAGTAGTGTGCTGCTGGCTCTTTTGCCTTTCAGTTCAACTGGAGTTAAGCTGCCCTGATTTCTTTCTTTCTTTTTTTTTTAAAGATTTTATTTATTTATTTGTTCGAGAGTGAGAGAGAGCATGAGCACAGGCAGACAGAGTGGTAGGCAGAGGCAGAGGGAGAAGCAGGCTCCCCGCCGAGCAAGGAGCCCGATGTGGGACTCGATCCCAGGATGCTGGGATCATGACCTGAGCCGAAGGCAGCTGCTTAACCAACTGAGCCACCCAGGCGTCCCAAGCTGCGCTGATTTCTAAAGCTCCTGGAGTTAAGCCCTGCTGATTTTCAAAGCCAGACATGATGGGAACTTGTCTTCCCAGTGTAGGTCCTTACAGCCAGGATTGCCCTGTGTGGGATCCTATCCCTTCACTTCTCCATGCTTGTGATGGCTCTCCTGTTGGTGGTTATTTGCACAGGGGTTTGGTTCCCGGCCATGTCTCCACTCCTTCTACCCTTTCAGTGTGGCCTTGTCTCTATGGTCAGCTGTGGAAGATCTCTTCTGCTGGTCTTCAGATAATTTTCAGAGTTAATTGCAGTAGACATACTTGTTGCCTCAGTGTGTCTGTGGGAGGAGGTGAGCTCAGGTTCCTCCTACTCTGCCATCTTCTGTCATTACCCTCAGATTTGTTTTGTATTGTAGCTTTATTGGTTTTGGAAATACATGATGCTTTAGTAAAAGCATTTAAACTGAATAGAAGACTTCAAAGAGCAAAGTAAAAAAATTGAAATTCCACCATTTAAAATGCCACTGTTGATGACATTGTACTAAGTGTTGTCCAGCCATTCAGATACGCAGCTCCTTTGCGTCTGCCTTGTTTGTGTGATGTGTGGATCCTGTCCTGCTCCAGGCTGTGCCTGCCCCACCTGAGCATGTTACAGCTTTGTAATGTCAGCTCTGCTGCCGCTTGTAATGCAGTCCCGAATCCCATTGAATATGTCAGCATGTTCTCAAACTGCTGGTCTCCACTTATTTATGCCTGTGGGTGCTTTAGTTGCTCTGCTCTTTGGTGGCTTCTCATCTTTGCACCATTATAAGTAAAGCTGTGAGAAATATTCCTTATGGTCTTCACTTTGGGTCATCCTTTTGGGGAAACCAGTGAAGTGGGATTGCTTCCTCAGTCCAAGGTACTGACATTTTGTGAAGGACCAAACCGTGTACAGAAAGGTTATTGCAGTGTTTGTTCTTAACAACACATGCATGTGCATGTTTTTCCCATGTCGTCCAGGCACAAGTTTGTCTACCTCACCTAATACATATAAAATGTGATTTATCTTATTTTTATTTTTAAAAAAGATTTTATTTATTTATTAGAGAGTGTGAGCGAGAGAGAGCACAAGCGGGCGGGGGCGGGGGGGGGGTGGGCGGAGAGCAGCAGAGGGAGTGGGAGAAGCAGACTTCCTGCTGAGCAGGGAGCCTGACGTGGGGCTTGATTCCAGCACCCCAGGATCATGACCTGAGCTGAAGGCAGATGCTTAACCAACTGAACCAGCCAAACACCCCTTATTTTTTATTTTTTAAGATTTGTTTATTTACTTTAGAGAGAGAGCACAAATGGGGGCAGGGGCAGAGGGACAGGAGGAGAGAGAATCCTCAAGCAGACATCCAGCTGAGCACAGAGCCTACCACAGGGCTTGATCCCAGGATCCTGAGATCATGACCTGAGCTGAAATCAAGAGCCGGCTGCTTAACCCTCGGAGCCACCCAGGTGCCCCTAAAATATGATTTAGTTCACATATAATCTTTCAGGAATATATCAAATATGGCTGTATTAATTTTTCTAAGTAGTTCAGACACATACTTTTAACATGTTTTTTTTAATCTTTTCTATAACCTAGGCTAAAAATTAAAAGTCAGATGATTTTCAAAGGGAAACACAGTTATATTTATAGCATTATTTCATCATTATTTCATACATAAAAGGGAAATAGTCTCAATTTCATTATGAAGGACTAATTAAATAAGTTGTGATACATCCATATCACAGTGTGCCAGGAGAAAAACATAGTTCCGTATGTGCTGAAATGCAAGACTGGCAGGGCATTTTACTGAGTGAGCAGAGCAGGTAGCCAATCAGTGCACGTGTTGTGTTCCCACTTAGGTAAAGAAACTAAAGGTAAATTAGTAGAAAGACTTTTGAAAGAATTTATTTCAGACTTGGAAGATTGGGAGAAGATAAATTTTACTTTAAATTATTAATCTTAAGTATTATTACTGAAATCAAGTAGATAAAATGAAAAATTCAGTTTTTTAGTTACCCTAGGCGCATTTTAAGGACTTAAGTAGCCACATGTGGCTGATGGTTTCTGTATTGGATAGCACAGATGTAGAATGTTTCCATCACAGTGCTGTTTCCTAGTGCTGCTCTGTACCCTAGTACTGTTTGAATTTTATGCTGTAAGCATGTTTTTGTATGTTGGTTTGTAAAATAGTATATATGCTCAGTATAGAATAGTTGGAAAATGCTGGCAGTTAAAAGGAGAAATTAACAATCACACATAGGTCCATAATTTGGAGATAGCTAATTCCTAACATAGTATATTTCCTTCCAATCTTTTTCTCATATGTAGATATTTATATATCTATATAGATATTTTATATATAGACATTGATTCATCTGTGTGTGTATACATACACTATACTATGTATAGTTGAAGTCATATTTTAAGTAAAGTTTTGTGTTTTACATATTTTTAACAGTTAAATGTAAAAGTAAGAATTAATTTTATTTCTGATAACTTTTTTTTTTTTTAAAGATTTCATTTATTTGACAGAGATCACAAGTAGGCAGAGAGGCAGGCAGAGAGAGGAGGAAGCAGGATCTCCGCTGAGCAGAGAGCCCGATGCGGGGCTCGATCCCAGGACCCTGGGATCATGACCTGAGCCGAAGGCAGAGGCTTTAACCCACTGAGCCACCCAGGCGCCCCTGATAACATGTATTTTAACAGTCCACTTAATTTCGGCTTTTTAGACACACCATACATATTACACCGAGTCTTTTAGAACTTTAGTGATCTGGAGTAGTCATGTCAGTCCCAGATAGCACCTTATTTATCATTCAGAGATTAAACTTTCCAATAAAACTGTCAAGATGTTAAAGTTTATGAAGCCACATCGTTATTTAGGAAACATTTTAGGAGGCCTCTTCATGTCTGCTCTGGTTTTCTTGAACTGTATAAATTTCCTTATTTTTACCAATCCCACATGACGGACAAATGATGGCATAAAGGCTGGAAGAGAAGTAAAAGGAGGGTAGCAGCCTGTGAAACTATTCTTTATGTTTGTGTAATATAGAAATTTGCTCAGACATATAGCTAGACTGCCAGATACTAGCATCATGAGAAGTGTTTAACTGTCCCTGAAGTAGGATTACTTAACAAAGACGGTTCTCTTTCTCTCGCTCTCTCCACATACATATGTGTGCATATTATACATATATTTTAAACAGCTTTATTAAAATATAATTTACTGTATAAGTTGACCAGTTTGAAGTATATAATTTAATGTATCCTGCAACTTCAAAATAACACTACATTTTTTTTTTTAAAAGATTTTATTTATTTATTTGTTCAAGAGAGAGAGAGCGAGCACAGGCAGAGAGAATGGCAGGCAGAGGCAGAGGGAGAAGCAGGCTCCTTGACGAGCAAGGAGCCCGATGTGGGACTCGATCCCAGGACGCTGGGATCATGACCTGAGCCGAAGGCAGCTGCTTAACCAACTGAGCCACCCAGGCGTCCCATAACACTACATTGTTAATGTTTTATTACATTAATCTCAAGATTCATTACATGAATCTTAACATTAAAGTGGGACTAAAGGAATGATGGCTTTAGAAAAATCATGTTTAATTTCAAGTAAGAAGAATGACATTTTTGGAGGAAAAAAATCTGTTTGCAAAGCATTGTGATTTAGGAGAAAGACCTGTGGCTTTGGAAACAGATTCACTTCATATGCTGACTCCTATGAGTATGACTTAAGTGTTCAGTCACCTGTTCTTTATAAAATGGGGTTTAAAATCATTACTTGCCTTGCTGCATTGAGATTATACTTTATTTATAAACTATGATGCATCTGATTCCTAAGGGGTGCTCAACAAATACTAACTGCTGGTACTGTTTTTCTAGGGAGTATGGAATAGGTTTAGCTCATAGGCTCTGCATTCAGATCTTGCTGTGCCACCTACTTGCTTGTGCTCTCTCTCTGCCTCAATGTTTTGTGTAAAATGGGGTAATGATTGTACTTGTCCTGTAGGGTTAGTAGGTGGATTAAATGAGGGGCGCCTTGGGTGTCTGCTTTCAGCTCAGGTCATGATCAGGGTCCTGGGATTGAGCTGCATGTTGGGCTCCCTGCTCAGCAGAAAGTCTGCTTCACTCTCCCTCGCCCCCCCCCCATCCCCCAACCCCTGGCTCCTGGGCTCTCTCTCTCAAATAAATAAAATATCCTAAAAAAAGTGGATTAAATGAGTTAATGTAGGCAAGCATGTAATGAATGTGGTTTCTTCTTATTAACGTATTGATTGGTTTCTCTATATTGATTTTTATAGGAGACAAGCTATGGGAGGTGCAGTGTGAGTCCCCGACTTTCACCGTGGCTTGGCACCCCAAAAGGCCTCTGCTGGCGTTTGCCTGTGATGACAAAGATGGCAAATATGACAGCAGTCGGGAAGCAGGAACTGTGAAGCTGTTTGGGCTTCCTAATGACTCCTGATAGGAGGCCTTCAGGGAGAGGAGACGCTGGCAGAGGCCTTCCTTTGTGTATTAGTTCGGTCTCTTCTCTTGGAGTTGATGGGCTCATGAAGTGTTTGTAAATTGGTATAAATTATACAAGTCTTGTCAGTCTGCATATCCCAGTTCCGTTCTTGTTATGTGAACTTTCCCGTTCTTTCCCCTCCACAGGAGGCTTCTGCACGATAACACCAGCATATATTGTCCTCTGGGTACTTCCTGTCTTCCCTGCCTTTGTGTGTATGGTATACTTTGTTGGGTTTGCTTCTGCTTGGACAGTACCTACCTTGGGGGGTGGGGTAAGTGAAGAAGGTGAGATGGGAATGGAGATTTTTTACAGTAAAAAGAAATGTATATAATTTTGAGATTTGAGCATTTAATAAAACTGACTTTAATTATGGGACTTCTACGACTTTAAAAGTTACGGTATGTTTGTTATTATTGTTGCAGATATTGGGAGATGTTGCAGTTTTGCATTTAAAAAAAAAATCTCAGGTTGGATTAAAGGTTGACATTCTATCATTTAATGTCCTAACCAAGAATTCTGTGAAATGCAGGGACCCAGCATGAAGTGTAAGTGCAATAGCAAACCTTAAATTCTTCAGCTTGAGTGTACCCTGCCTTAATCTACAAAGGATTTGAGAACAATAAATTTA
Source organism: Enhydra lutris kenyoni (assembly GCF_002288905.1). NCBI lineage: Eukaryota > Metazoa > Chordata > Mammalia > Carnivora > Mustelidae > Enhydra > Enhydra lutris. The sequence goes on from NW_019154089.1 coordinate 14,377,732, forward strand.
TGGTAAACATTGAGAAAAGCAGTAAAATGTAAGCAAATCCAAAATCAGGAGAAGACATACAGATAAGAATAGAAAGTTGAAATTGGGGAAATTAAAATAGAAATATGCAAAGAGTGAGAACCTGACTGATTGAACTAAAATTTTGGCTGTGCCACCTGGTGGCAAAGTGAAGAAGGGAGAAGTCAGTTAATTTTTTTTTTTTTTTAAATATTTTATTTATTTATTTGACAGAGAGATCACAAGTAGGCAGAGAGGCAGGCGGGCGGGGGGCGGGAAGCAGGCTCCCCACCAAGCAGAGAGCCCGATGTGGGGCTCGATCCCAGGACCCTGAGATCATGACCTAAGCCGAAGGCAGAGACTTAACCCACTGAGCCACCCAGGGTTCCCAGAAGTCAGTTAATTCTTAATGAAAAGCAGAGCACATGCCAGTTCCTCAGGGAAAGCAGAACTTTGTTAGCTCTTACTTCCAAAAGAAGTTGCTCAGGTAGGAGATTACCTGTGAGCAATGTCTTGATTTTCATTTTATTTTAATGTATTTTGGCATTAAAAATACAGAAATAATGATGTTTGTAGAAAATTCTGGAAAAAGCAAGTAAGTGAAAAGAAAAAAAAAATCATTATTTCTCCTCCCAGGAGATAGTCACTATTAGCATTTTTGTGTGCATCCTTTTAGGAATTTTCCTATGTTGTATTTATGTTAGAAACATGTTTATACAAATCTTGCAGAGTAGGGGTGCCTGGGTGGCTCAGAGGGTTAAAGCCTCTGCCTTCAGCTCACGTCATGATCCCAGGGTCCTGGGATCGAGCCTCGCATCGGGCTCTCTCCTTGGTGGGGAGCCTGCTTCCTCCTCTCTCTCTCTGCCTGCCTCTCTGCCTACTTGTGATCTCTCTCTGTCGAATAAATAAATAAAATCTTAAAAAAAAAAAATCTTGTAGAGTAGACAAATCAAGTATAACAACATAAAGCATGTAAAGTGCTCAATATCACATTAGGCATTATTAAAAACACTCAGAAAGTCTTAATAGAAATTTTTAGTAATTAGACCTTCCTTAGGCTTGGTACTATAATGAGCACTTTACTTAATTTTTGCAACAGCCTTCTGCAGTTGGATGTTATCATCGTTTTACTACTCCAAGGTGTTTAACTCAGTGTTATTCATTAATTGACAGTATTCAGATCTAGATGTGCTTAGAGGTCCATATGCCTTTTATTTGCAGTGGCCATTCTGTCTCCACTTGCCATTCCCATTTTATAGATGAGTAAACTTTGACTCTGAGAAGTTGACTCTTGGCCCAAGTTAATGAGTGATCGGTTGAGTCCAGTCTTCAGGCTCAGTAGTGTTTCCTTCAGGCTCCAGAATAGCCTCTGCCTGCATCCTTCCCTGAAGGTGGTCTTTTTAGTTGCAAATCAGCATGCCACCTCATTATGTCAGAAGTTCAGTGTTGCTCATGTCACTGGGAGTAAACGTGGCACACTTTTTATTTTTATGGTTATCTGTCATTTCTGGAGTTGCTACTCTCTTTTTCTATATATCCTCCTTAGCACTGGAATCAGACACCAAGTTTTAGTCTAGCTCTTAGTATTTGATCAGTTCCCTCCTCTTTGATCCATGTGGATTTTTTCCCTCTGCGTTTGTGTAAGGTAATGATCCGCTCAACTTTTCACTAAGAGATTTGTTGCTTTCAGCTAGCTTTCACTTTTAGTGACAGAAAAACCCTTATTGGAAAGAGCTCGAGCTTGTGGCAGTTTTTGCTTATTGTCAGGGCCTTGCTGACAACATTTCTGTGCCCTGACTTCAGAGTCCTAGGGAGGCTTAGAAGTTGGGTCCATCTTGGAGAAATGTATAATTTGTCCCAGACCTGATGCCCTTATGTCTTGAGTGAGTTGTCTGATTTGAGCAAGAAGGGAGCCATTCATAGTCACCCAGCAATTGATGGATTCAGTCAGTCTAGCCATGTTATACAGTTACTGGTCCAAACACTAGCAAGTCAAGAGAGGGTGGTGAGTTCTGCTCTGAGCTAGGCTGTAGTTGGTAAAGAAGGTTTGGGATTTGCTGTACCAATGACCCGTTGCTGTGTAGACTTGAGTTACAAGTCAGGCTAAGAAACAGGTAGTGAAGGCTATGGTACGTTTTGTGCTGGGATTCTGGTTTCTCTGTGGCACGAGATACAGGGAAGAATGAAACCTGCCAAACGTTAAGCTTGTGTAAGGTGTATGTGTGTACCTTGAGGATTATCCCCCTGCCCTAAGCTATGGGGGGTAGCGTCCTGATAGAGGGGGCCGGGAGGCTAGTGCAGGGAGTTTTGATGAGAGGCAATTAGATCCAAAAAAGGAATCAGGAAGAGGCCAATTCTGTGAGGTCCAAAACAAAGACTGTGTGTGTGTGTGTGTGTGTGTGTGTGTGTGTGTGTGTGTGTGTATTATGAGCTGCTTGGGGTGTGATGTGTCAGTGGCCTTGTATTTTAGAATGACCAGGAATGGGGTAGATAAACCCTTCCTCCCATTCCTGTTTCAAAGATGTATATTACTCCCTAAGGGTTTTAATCATAAAAGGGACCACGAAACGGCTTCCTTCTTTGGAAGGGAAAAAGCCCATGAACAGGGTTAAGAGGTAAGTCCTCTCTTTGAGAAGGGGGGTAGAGATCGTACACCTCGAAGAGCCTTGCACGCTCAGAAACACCTGTGTGTGGGTAAGTGCTGCCTTCTCCACTCCCTGTGACCCTGCGGTACAGTGAAAAGAAGGCTGGTTTCCTAGGCGAACGGAATGGGCTTTGAGTCCCAGCTCCAGCAGTGACGGACTTGAGCCCACTTTCCTCTCCCATAACGTGCAGGTGATACAGCCTCCTGTCCTTGGGTTGTTTGGAGACTCAAAGGACGTACTGTGTTTGTAAAGGGTCCAGCACAGCACCTGGCGTGCGGGAGATGCTTAGCATATCCCTGCTCCTCAAGAAGGAGCCGCTTTTCAGGAGAACACGGAGGCTGGCTACAGAGACATGTCGGCACTCTGTCAGCTTTCTTGGCTCTCAGCGCCGGAGCTGAGCGAGCCCCGTCCATCATCAACTCTGCAATGACGAGAACGAAGAGAGGAGGCTCATCTGTCCCACTCGGGCAGGGCGGGGGGGGGGGGTCAGAGGAGAAACACGGCGTCTGCTTTGTGTTGCGGTCTGTTCGGGGCCGTGATGGAGCTGTGTGCGTGTGGACAAGCAGAGCCTCAGAGCTGTGCACTTGAGCAGTGAAGTGAGAGGAGGAGGAGGGTAAAGCTCCTCTAAAGGAAGGGAGAAGGCTGGGCAAGGATTGGAGGCAGAGGAGGAGGACTCAGTGCCAGTCTTGAATGGGGGGTGGTGTGACCATCAGAGGGGAGGACATGTGAGAAGGTACTGCAGCTTGGAGCAAAGTGGAGGGGGCGGCTGAGTTCTGGGCTGTGGAGGAGGTGGTCAGGTGGAACGTGAGGTGGGGTTGAAGTGACACACACAGAAGACACAGGAAGAGGCCACTTGCCAAGGAGTACAGGCAGCCTCAGTAAGCTGGAAAAGGCAAGGGAATAGGTTCTCCCTCCTCCTCAAAAAACTCGACTCATCAGTGGTCCCTGATCCTCTTTTCCACCTGTAGGTAGCATGTGGGACTCGATAAGTTTCCTAACTCGTGTGAGCATCTGGGTGTTTCCTCATCTCTAGGTGTGACACTGCCCACTTCCAAAGGGTGTTGTAAGAATTCAGTGAAAGCATTCACGAGGCTGTTTACTATTTTTTTATAATGATTTTATTTATTTATTTGACAGAGATCACAAGTAAGCAGAGAAGCAGGCAGAGAGAGAGAGGAGGAAACAGGCTAGGCTCCCCACTGAGCAGAGAACCCGATGTGGGTCTCGATCCCAGGACCCTGAGATCATGACCTGAGCCAAAGGCAGAGGCTTTAACCCACTGAGCCACCCAGGCGCGCCCCGCTGTTTACTATTTTTATTAAAACAAGCGAGCAGGTTGCCACAGAGGTGCTAGGGAGACGTGAAGGAGAAGCTGAACGAAGCCAGTGGCTGAGGGATGGAGGGGCTGAGGGATGGAGAGGAGGGGATCTGGTTTCTTTGAGAGGCTCCAAGCCCTGTGATCCTCCCTCACTGGAGCCCAGCTTTACCTCCTTCCAGCCCTGGGAACTGGGTTTAAACTCGCGGGCGTGTCCCTGTCTGGCCACTAGAGGGCAGTGGAGGCAAGGCCGCAGGGAGGGAGGTGGGCGTCCAGAAGGTTGGCACTGGTCTGTGTGTTCAGCCTTTATTCGTGCTCTGAAGCCTAATCGTGTGTTTGCATTGTGCTCTCCCCTCCCTCCTGCTCTGTGTATTTGCTGATGTTTTTGGAAAACACTTGGTTCTCATCGCAGGGCCCCTCCGAGTTCCTGCTTGTCCTGTGGCTGAGGATTAGGCCTAGCTGAAGCGTCCTGTTTTCTGGCAGCTGTGTTTATTTCTCAAGGGCACGGGCAGAGCCGAACATGGGGGCCGGGGCCCTGCAGCTCAGGAGAGCCTAGCATAGCCACAGTTGTTCTTCTGCCAGCTCAAAACTTGGCCTGTTCCATCTTGCATTCCTCCCCCGCTCCCCAGCCCTTGCCTGCACCCTTTGATCCCGTGGGTGGAGAAATAAAGGGAATTCCAAATTCTTAATCCATTTTGAAGGCTGGCTGGAAACAGGGCTTTCTAGGGGCCTGGTTAACAGCACTGGTTGAATCATTTCAGAGAAGTGTGGGTGCTCTTTCAAGGTCATAGAGTGTAGTGAGGGAGGGGAAAAAAACAAAACAAAACTAGAAGCGCATTTATAGTATTTGGTGATATACCTTGTGCCAAGCCCTGTATATTGATGAGTTGCTTTATTCTCTAAGAATAATAAAAGATACCAGTGACAGCAATCTGCTTTTATTGATTGTGTGAAGTGATATTCACATATTTGCTCTTTTAACCCTCAGACCTGCCCACGAAGTATTATTAATCCTGAAGAATTAGAGACTTTACACCAGGATACACTGGGCCAAAGAATGGTACTATTAGAAATTCAGACCAGTGTGTCTCACTCCAGAATCCCAGTCTTTCTGTCAGCAGCATTGGTTATGGTCAGTTCTACTTTTAGCTCTTTCCAGAAGTGAGGTATATAGGCATTAGGAAGGCAAAGGCCAGGCGTATGACAAAACAGCCTACTAAATACTCATGATCCCACAGCATAGCAAAAGTAGGGATTTGGAACCAAATTACCTGGGTTCAAATCCTGGCTCTGCCACTTACTGTCTCTGTGACCTTGGACAAATTCTTTGACATCTGAGCCTTAACTTTCCTCACTTGTAAAATGGGGGATAATAATAGTAACTAACTCACTAGTGTGTTCTGAGGGTTAAATGAATTAGAACATGCAAAATGCTTAGATTAGTGCCCGGCACAAGGTAATAAATAACTCCGTAAATGTTAGCTCTTACTATTGTCATTATTTTTAACCCTCATGCTGTACTCACCTCTATTCTCAGTGCTTGGCATGTACTAGAGGTTGGTGTATGCTTATGGAATGAGATGAGCCCCTGGATTCAGGAAGTATTTTCTGAGCTCTGGAGGGTGCCAAGTTCCAGCTTGATGTATAAATGATTCCATTTTTTTTTTTTTTAAAGATTTTATTTATTTTTTTTGACAGAGATCACCAGTAGGCAGAGAGGCAGGCAGAGAGAGAAAGAGGGAAGCAGGCTCGCCACCGAACAGAGAGCCCGATGTGGGGCCCGATCCCAGGACCCCGGGATCATGACCTGAGCCGAAGGCAGGGGCTTAACCCACTGAGCCACCCAGGCGCCCCAAATGATTCCATTTTAGACTCTATACTTAGTACTCCTCAGTCGAGTGGAGAGGTCAGTCATGGGCACTCATTACTGCATAAGGTAGAAACATTCCATGGAAGACCCGATGCAGGTAAGAGCACTTTTGGAGTTGGGAAGGGCTGTGGGCCAGTTTCAGTGGAGACAGCCTTTGAATTGACTTGAAAAGAGGTAGAGGAGGATGGAAGATTGGGCCAGGCCAGAGAAGTGAGTCTTCTTGGGCCCGAGTGCCTCCAGCTTCACAAAGGATCATTGAGTCAAGCTGTGTTTTTATTCATTCTACAGATACTCATCAGGCATGCTTGGAGTCAGGCACTGAGACCTAATGGTGGCCTTGACAACTTCTGCCCTCAAGTGACCTGGGTCTAACTGGTCAACAGCCAAGGACACAAGCGATAGTTCAGTGTGATGAAGGGCTGTATTGACTCAGGCCCTCTTAGGTGCATGTGAGAGACACTTGACTCCAACTGGTTCAAGTAGAAAGGCGATTCGTTGGCTTATGTACCTTGAATATATTAAGGTGTGGCTGGATCTAGGTTTCAGAATAGGTCCTTAGAAAATTGTGTCTCCCCATCTCTTGCCTGTTTTTCTCTGTGTTGTCTTTACCCTCTGGTGGGCTGTCTCTTTGCAATGTCTCAGGTGGCTCTTGGCAGCTTCTGGCTTCCCTTTTACCAGTTCAGAAACCCTAGCAGAAAGAGCATGCCACTTTCTCAATGGTTTGCTCTCATGTTATGGGACTTAGTCTCATTGGACGTCTTTGGTCCCATGCATTCATTGGGACCAAGGGGGTCATCTGCCCACCCTGCATGGAGTTGGGAAAGTATAGGGCCTAAGGTTCTGCCCACATCACATGGACTGAGTTGGTAGCTGGTGGGGTGTGGGTGTGAATCCCCAAAGAAATCTACATGTAGTTACCGGAGGCAGGTAGAATGGATGTTTAGGCAAATTCACAGATGTCCATTCCAGCTACCACGTGGGAATAGATTAATTTGCCAGTTAGGAGCCCTGGTCCGCGGCTCCGGTTCCCGGAGAGGGAATCCCAGGTTCAGCTTTTACAAGTTGTGTGACCGGCTCACTCACTGGTCGGTCTGAGTCTCAGTGTCCCCACCTCCACGACGGGAGCGGTGGATCACACTGTAGGCTGGGATCGGTGTGAAAGCACCCCGCAGAGGGTCAGGCGAGCTCCAGCAGGTGTCACTCCAGTGGCTGCTGCACGAAGTCTGCAGTCTGCATCGCTGCCCAGCCCGTTCCGGGGCGGCTGTCCACGGACAGGCAGCCAGCGGCCTCCGGGTTCAGATTCTCCATCTGCCACTCACTGGCCACGTTGTCCTCTTCCCCGAAATGAGGACCATCGCTCTTGCCCCCGGGGTTGTTGGGAGAAGTGACGAGGGGACACGTAGACAGCGTCCAGCACTTGCCTGTCTGTAACTAATGATGGCCGTGCTCTGGGCACAGTTAGTTCTCCAGAGCACGTTAGCAGTCCAGGTGTGACTCCGGTAGGACAGGCCACGTGCTCTGGGAACAAACAACCATCCTTCTGCATAGAGTGCATTTGGCCATCAGCAGGGGCCTTGGGAGGCGTGGTGAGGCCTGGCCCTTCAGTCCTTCCTTTCAACTGGGGGGAGGGTACACCCCTTCCCAGAGAGGTTCATGTTTCCCTGTTAATTACCCCTCAGGCTCTACACTCAGCCTGTCTTTCGTTTTCCCCACAAGGCTCTGAGCCAGACAGTTTGCACAGAATCTAATCTGGAGTGTGTTAACTTTTCTCCCCCATCGTTGGCAGGGATCTGGAACGGCTCTGCATCAGGACAAGTTGTAAATAAACACACGTTTGCTTAACTGAAGCTCCTCCCCCTATCCCATAGCCTGGTCTTCGATTTGGGCAGCTTCAAGTCAGGGAACACAGAGTGTTTGGAAAAGACCCTGGAAATTATTTAATCCAGTCTACCCATTTTACAGAAGAGTAGATTGAAGGTGTTTAGTTAAGTTGCTCGTGTTTACATAAACAACTAGAGGCTACAGACAGAAGTCAGATCTTCTGACTCTTAGTCCAAAACTTTACCATAATAACCTAGTGCTTCAATCATTCACTCCGTCCTTCAGCAACATAAGTTGAACATCTGGCCTTATTCTAGGCACTGCAAATGAGTTGAATAAGAAGTAATCTCTGTGCAACATGGGAGGTTTGGGGGGTAAGAAAAGAATAAATGAAACAAGATGGGATTGGGAGGGAGATAAACCATAAGTGACTCTTAATCTCACAAAACAGAGGGTTGCTGGGGGGAGGGGTGTAGGGAGAGGGGGGTGGGGTTTTGGACATTGGGGAGGGTATGTGCTATGGTGAGTGCTGTGAAGTGTGTAATCCTGGCAATACACAGACCTGTACCCCTGGGGATAAAAGCACATTATATGTTTATAAAAAAATAAAATTAAACACACACACACACACACACACACACATACACACACACACACACACACAAGAAGCAATCTCTGCCCTTGAAGTGCTTATGATCTCATCTGTCCATCCGTCCAGCCATACATTATCTGTTCATCTTTCTGTCAGTCTCCTTTTCTGTCCACCTATCCATGAATAATACATCTGCTTATCTCTTTATCCAGTTGTGTGGCCATCAGTGTGTCTGTATGGTCCCCAGTCCTGTGCTGGTGCTAGGGATCAAGATAAGTAGAAATCAGATAAATAAAATTCTGTGGGGTTTCACATATTGTGGAGGAGGACACAGGAAGCTGCCTTTGAAGTATGTGTGATGGGTTCTGGTTATATACGAAAGGGGACTTGCAGTTCTTCCTGTAACTTCAGAGAAGGCTCATTCTGAGGGTGAAAATAGAGCTGCACCTTGGGTAGGAGTTTCCTAGTGGGGAAGATAGGAAAAAAGCCCTCTAGGCTGAGGGAACAACAGGGCAAAAGCGTGAGGGATACCTGGTGGGCTTCGGATGGGGAGGACTTCCATTTCATATCATGGCTTCTTCGAGGAGTGAACTGGCTGGCTGATAGTCGAGACAGGATGTTGAAGGCTGCTTCAAAAGGACCTTGAATATCCTACCTGAAGCCACGGTGTTACCCTGTGGGTATTTGGGAATCACTGTAGTTTTTAGGAAGGAGGAAGTAACTTAGGGCACTGGGCAGTTTAGAAAGATCATCTTAGGCAATAGGGTCAGGAGGAGAGACTCGAAGTACAGGAATGTTTAAGGCCTGTTCTGACAGCCCTAAGAGAATTGACATCAGGGCCTGAGTAAAGATGTGGCAGTTGAGATGGGGCCTAAGGGGTGGGGTTTGAATCACAGGAGGAGAAGAGTTAGGAGAATTTAATTGGTCTCTTACTGTTGGTGGACCCTAAGAGAGAGAGGAGTCCAAGAAGACTCTGAGATGTCTGATATGTGATGGGTTTGACAATACCTTTGCTAAGTTCACGACCGTAGGAAGAAGATTTTTTGGGGGTGCGGGGACAATTATGCATTCATTTTTAGTCATGCTGCTTTTGAGGCATCTGTGAGATAGCTGGGGAGACAGGCGGATACAGTTAGCTCTAGGATCTGGAGCTAATGAGAGATGGGGCTGGGGGAGGACATGGTGAACTGTCTGGAATGTGGAGTGTTGATTGCATACAGAGCAGCATAAATCTGGAGGCCAAGGCCTAGACCTTCTAACTGGGAGGACTGGTCTGTTGGACTGCAGCAGGCTCCCCAGAGAGGAAGACAGAGTGGTGAAATTGTGTGCATTTTGATAACTGTACCATGCTTATGTAAGTTGTTAACATCAGGGGGCTGGGTGAATGATATTTGGAAACGATCTGTACCATCTTTGCAACTCTTCTGTAAGTGTAAAATTATTTAAAAGTAAAAATTAAAAAAGACCTGAAGTGAATTGTACTGGATGTAGCAGTAATCCTTTATATTTGCATTATCTTTTTTTTCTTACAGCTTTTTTGATGTACATATTGCCATACAATAAGCTACACATATTTGAAGTGTGTAGTTTGCTAAATTTTGGCATATGCATTCTCTCATGAAACCCATCACCACAATCAAAGTAGTGAACATACTCCTCACCTACAAACAGTTCCTCATGTCTCTTTATCTCTATTCTCCAACTTCCTGCCACGTAACCACTGATCAACTTTGTGGCATTACAGATTAGTTTGCATTTTCTTTTTTTTTTTTTTTTTAAGATTTTATTTATTTGACAGAGAGAGAAACAGTGAGAGAGGGAACACAAGCAGGGGGAGTGGGAGAGGGAGAGCAGGCTTCCCACTGAGCAGGGAGCTTGATTTGGGGCTTGATCCCGGGACCCTGGGATCATGACCTGAGCCGAAGGCAGATGCTTAACCGACTGAGCCACCCAGACGCCCCTCTTTTCTTTCTTTCCTTCCTTCCTTTTTTTTTTTTTTTTTTTAAATTTTTATTTATTTGAGAGAGAGACACACACACACAGAGAAAGAGAATGAGCACATCAGCAGCGAGGAGGGGCAGAAGAGAGTGAGAAGCAGACTCCCAGGGAGCCTGATACTGGACTCCATCCCAGGACCCTGGGATCATGACCCGAGCTGAAGTCAGACATTGAATTGACTGAGCCACCCAGGTGCCCCATAGTTTGAATTTTCTAAAGTTGTAGGTAAATAGCATTATGTCGCTCTTGTTTTGCTTCATTCAAACAGCATAGTTATTTTGAGATTGAGCCATGGTGATCTTTGTATAAACAACATTCCTTTTTGTTGCTAAATAGTAGTCCATTGGATAGATGTAGCACACTTTGTTTATCCATTCACTTATTGATGGTCATTTGCTTTGTTTCCAGTTTTTGGCTATTACAAGCAAAGCTGCTATGAATATTTGTGCATAACTCTTTGTATGGATATTATTTCCTTTTCTCTTGGGTAAACACTTAAGAGTGGAATGACTGGATCATATGATCAGTGTATGCTTAATTTCACCAACATGAGAGTTCTGGTTCTTCCACCTCTCCACCACTTGCTGTGGTCAGTCTTTTTTAATTTAAGCCATTCTAATGGACATGTAATAATATCTCACTGTGATTATAATTAGCATTTCTGTAATGACTAATGATGTAGAGCATCTCTTCGAGTGCTTATTTGCCATCTGTATATCTTCTTTCGTTAAGAGTCTGTTCAAATGTTTTGCTCATATTTTTAAAGATTGGGTTGTTTGTTTTCTTACTGCTGAGTTTTGAGAGTTCTTTATTTATTCTGGATAACAGACATATGCTTCACAAGTATTTTCTCCCGGTGTGTAGCTTGTTTTATTTTCTTAAAAGTGTCTTTCAAAGAACAGAAGTGCTTAATTTTGATGGAGTCCAATTTATGTATTTGATCTTAATGGTCACGCTTCTGGTGTTAGATCTAAGAACTCTTTGATATGCTGTGTTACCCAGGGCCATGAAGACTTTTTCCTATGTTTTCTTCTAGATACTGTGTAGTTTTAGGTTTTACCTTTAGATCTATGACCCATTTTTTAAAAAATTGAGATATAACTGACATTCAGCATTACATTGGCCCCATGTGTGCAACATAATGACTTGATATCCGTATGTGTTATGACATGTTCACTACAGTAAGTCTGGTTAACATCCCTCACTATAGTTACAACAACATTTTTTTGTGTGTGTTGAAAACTTTTAAGATTTACTCTCTTAGCAACTTTCACATATGCAATATAAAATTATTAACTCTGGTCACCATGCTGTATGTTACATTCCAATGATGTAGGTATCTTATAACTGGAAGTTTGTATCTTTTGACTCCCTTTGCCCACTTAGTCCACCCCACCCTGTCTCTGGCAACCACCAATCTTTTCTCTGTATCTGTGAGCTTGTGTGTTTGTGTATTTTTAATTTTTTTACATTTTAATTATGAGGGAGAGAGAGAGCGTGCACACTCGCGGGAGGGGTAGAGGGAGAGGGAGAAACAGACTGCCCGCTGAGCAAGGAGCCTGATGTGGGGCTCGATCCCAGGACTCCGGCCGGGATCACGACCCGTGATCATGAGCGTGCTGAAGGCAGACGCTCAACTGACTGAGTCACCCAGGCTCAGTTTTTTTGTTTTTGTTTTTGTTTTTTTTTAGATTGCACATACAAGGGAGATCATATAGTATTTGTTTTTCCCTGTGTGATCCATTTATGAGTTATTTTTGTAGATGGTAACAAGTATGGATCGACAATTTTCTTTTGCATATGAATATCCAGTTGTTCCAGGGTCATTTGTCAAGATGGCTATCTTGGGGCACCTGGGTGGCTCAGTGGGTTAAAGCCTCTGCCTTCGGCTCGGGTCATGATCCCGGGGTCCTGGGATCGAGCCCCACATTGGGCTCTCTGCTCAGGGGGAGCCTGCTTCCTCCTCTCTCTGTCTCTGCCTGCCTCTCTGCATACTTGTCTGTCAAATAAGTAAATAAAATCTTAAAAAAAAAAAAAAGACGGCTATCTTTACTGTATTCCCTTTGCACCTTTGTCAAAAACCCGTATATGTGTGGGTGTATTTCTTGACTCTTTTCTGTTCTACTCATCTTTGTGGCTACTTGGATGCCAATACCATGCTGTCTTGATTAATGCAATAATTCTTGAAATCAGGTGATCTTAGCCCTTCAACTTTCTTTTTCAGAGTTGTGTGTGCGCATGCATGTGTGTGTGAGAATTCTGGCTCCTTTGCAATTCTGTATGAATTTTGGAATTAGCTTGTCAATTTATACAAAATCTTCCTGATATTTTGATTTGGACTGTGTTGACTATATGCATCCATTTGGGGAGACTTGACCGTTAATATTGAGTAGTCCAACCCAGTAACATGGTGATATATCCCTAGGTTTACAGTTTTTCCTTTAGTACTTTAAATATGTTGTCCATTGTCTGTCTTCTTGATTGCATTGTTTCTGATGACAAGTCTGTTCTTCTTATCTTTGGTTTCCTATAGGTGATGAGCTTTTTTTCTCTGTATTCAGATTTTCTCACTTACTGGTTTTGAGCAGTTTTATTACGATGTGTCCTGGTATAGTTTTCTTGATGTTTCTTGTTCTTGGGAGTTTGTTGAGCTTCTTGAATCTGTGTGTTTTCTTCAAATTTAGAATATTTTGGGGCGCCTGGGTGGCTCAGTTGGTTGGGCAACTGCCTTCGGCTCAGGTCATGATTCTGGAGTCCCGGGATCGAGTCCCACATCGGGCTCCCTGCTCAGCAGGGAGTCTGCTTCTCCCACTGACCTCTCTCCTCTCATGCTCTCTCTCATGCTCTCTCTCTCTCAAATAATTAAATAAAAATCTTAAAAAAAAAAAAAGAATATTTTGGTTGTTTCTTTTTTTTCTTTTTTTTTTTTTAAAAGATTTTATTTATTTATCAGAGAGAGAGAGAGGGAGAGAGAGCGAGCACAGGCAGACAGAATGGCAGGCAGAGGCAGAGGGAGAAGCAGGCTCCCTGCAGAGCAAGGAGCCCGATGTGGGACTCGATCCCAGGATGCTGGGATCATGACCTGAGCTGAAGGCAGCTGCTTAACCAACTGAGCCACCCAGGCATCCCGGTTGTTGTTTCTTCAAATAGTTTTCTGTCCATCCCTGTCTTCTTTAGGAATTCCAGTTGCACATATAAATACGTACATATGCATATACGTGTATATATATCATCATTTAATATTGTTCCATAGTTCACTGACACTATTTCATTATTTAAAATTAGTTTTTTGGGGCACCTGGCTGGCTCAATCGGAGGAGCATGTGACTCCTGATCTTGATGTTGTGAGTTCAAGCCTCATGTTGGGTGTAGAGATTACTTAAAATCAAAATCTTTCAAAATATTATTTTTTCTTTGTATATTTTATTTTTGGATAGTTTCTATTGCTGTATCCTTAAGTTCACTAATATTTGCTTCTGTAATGACTGATTTGCTCTTAATCTCGTACAGTATACTTTTCATTAGATATTATAGTTTCCATTTTTTAAAATTAGGGCCTTTTAAAAATATATTTAAAAAATATGTTTTCCATGTCCCTAGTTAACTTTGTGAATATATGGAATATTAAGAAAATAAAAATACTATATCAAATACATTATAATATGTTATATTTTGTGTTTATTATATTACATATAAATACATAAGTATAAATTATATGTATTTTAACATAATATTGACTATTATAAAGTAGTAATGTAATATATATATTATATATTAAAATACAGTAATTGTTTTAAAGTCCTTCTTTGCTTATTCTAACATTTGTGTCGGTTCAAGATTGATTTTTTTTTTTTTTTTAAGATTTTATTTATTTATTTGACAGACAGAGATCACAAGTAGGCAGAGAGGCAGGCAGAGAGAGAGAGGAGGAATAAGGCTCCCTGCTGAGCAGAGAGCCCGACGCGGGGCTCGATCCCATGACCCTGAGATCATGACCTGAGCTGAAGGCAGAGGCTTCAACCCACTGAGCCACTCAGGCGCCCCCAAGATTGATTTTGATTGATTTTTCTCCTCATTGTGGGTCATAATTTCCTACTTCTTTCCATGCCTATAAATCTTTTATTGGATGCCAAACATTGTGAATTTTACTTTGTTGGTTGCTGGCTATTTTAATATTTCTACAAAAAGTCTCGAGCTTTACTTTGGAAAGCAGTTTAATTACTTGAAAACAGTTTATTGTTTGTATCTTGCTTTCAAGATTACTACACAGGACCAGAGTGTGTGTTAGTGAAGGGCTAATCGTTCCTCATTATGAAGGCAGGACTGTGAGTGTTCTACCCAGACTCTGAAGCTTGAGGCTTTACAGACCGGATGGTAGGAGCAGGCACTGTTCCCAGCCTGTGCAAGGACCCACAGCTGAGAGAACCAGTGCTTCCCGGCCTCAGCAGGTCTCCTCACACACTCACATGCACCGCTCAGTGCTCTGCCACAGGCTCCAGGGGCCTCCAGAGTTTTCCTCATGGGCTCACTCCTCTCTGGCATCTGTGCTTCGTCTTGTGGACCCCAAGTGTCTCCCAGCTCTCAGCTTTGTCTCCTCAGTGCAGTTATCTGCCAATTGGTGTCTCCCTGCTCCCTGAGTTACAGCCTAGACTCGCCCTCCAGGCAGTGAGGTAAGGCAACTGGAGGGCTCACTTCATTCATTTGCTCTCACAAGGGTCATTATCCTTTGTTGCTTTATATCCACTGTCTTGAAAATGGTTGTTTCATATTTTCACTGTTTTGTTGTTGTTACTGTCAGATGGGAGGTTAAATCTGTTCCGTTATTCCAACTTGCTGGAAGCAGAAATGTTCATTACCTTTTTATTCCATTATTTTGTTTTCAAAATCCATCTTCGAAGAAACCTTCCTCTGTGACAACTGACAGCTTGACAAAGTGTGTTCCTATTTTCCTGTGATTGTCTTGCTTCTCAGAGCAAGCCTGTGAGGTGGGTGTCAGATCATTCCATTTGACAGATGAAGGCACCTAGCCACAGAGAGGCAAAGGGACTTGTCCAACATCACACAGTCTAAGAAGGATTAAGTCTCATCCCCACTCACTGTGCTGCCCTCATAGTTCCCAGGAGGGGAAACAGAGTCACATGAAGTAAGGGTTGGTGTTATTGTATCTTTAGAAGTATTTATTGGGAGAGGCTAAATAGGTGGGCTCAGAGAGCATAATTTCAAGATCACAGAGCTAGCGAGCCTGGAGCATGCAGAGGGTCAGGAATCTCAGTGAGTGGTCTTCCTACTATACTGCCCCTCAACCCACTTCAGAGTATCTTCTAGCTAACGACTCCTGCCAGGCAGGAGAATTGGGCTTTTTGCCAGAGCTGTGGACCTGCAGGTCTGGAAATTGGCCTGGCTTTGTGAGCCTTCTTAGGCAGAGGGGGAGGGGAAAGTAGTGGGGACTGGAAAGCACCGGCTGCTCAGTGTGGGAGTGATGGGAGGGGGTGGGGACGTAAAGGGGACACTGGAAGGCCAGAGGTGAACTAGTGGGAGCTGTGGGTAGGGGCATGGCACCAGGGGGCAGGGGCTGCGTCCATCTGGTTCTCAGGGTCTCCTGCCTTGTGTGATTCTCCCTGCTCCCACCCTTCTCTGAGTGAGGAAAGTGGGGAAATAAAATAATAAGGAAGGTGAGGTGTTAGAGAGACAGACAGCTTGCCGGGCTGGGCAGCACAGATGACTGGAGGGTGGGGAGGGTGGTTTGGGAGGGGAACGTGCAGATCTGAACTCTCAGAAACTGTGGTGGAGGGGACTCAGCCTGGGTGTGCAGAATTGCAGGTGAGGGTACTGGAGGGTGATACCAAGGGACAGGTGCTCCCTGGGAAGAGGGTGATGTGGTCTTTTCTTGGCTGTTGGGGAGGTTTTACATGTTCTTGGACATTATTTTTAGTGAGATTGCCTTTTGACTGGGCTTTTAAAACTATAGATGGACACTTACTAAGTAGCTACTGTATGTTCCGAGCCCATTTCACATGTGTCAGTTCAGTTCATATCACAAGGACTTTCTGAGGTAGGGGCGGTTACTAACTCCACCTGACAGCTGACGGATCCAAGTCTCAGGGACATGGTGGCTCACTTAAGCGCCTTCTGCTTTGATTTACTTGTTTCAAACAAGAGAGATATGCACAGGGGAGCCAGAGCCTGCTTAGAACTCACCTGTGGGTTTTTTGTTTTGTTTTGTTTTCCTAGGACCTGCTCTTCAGCTTGGCAAATATGGAGCTGGAGGGTTGGGTGAGGGTGGGAATGGCTTGGGGGAAAAAAAAAAAGGAACTGAAGACACATTGGATGCCAGAGGAAAAAAGGAAACTTCACGTATATTCTTGCAATAACCCTGCCTTATAGATATGATGGAGGTTTCCTGTTATTTTGTCTACACACCCAGCACCTGCTGCTGTCCAAGGTGGGGTCCATATCTGGCCCTAGCTGTGGCAGGCAGGTGTGCCCTCTCCTTGGCCTCAGTGACTGGGTCATGGGAGAGCATGTGACCTAAACCAGGCCAATCACATCCTTTCATAGGATTTTTATTTTTTTAAGTGGAGCTGACAACCATGTTGTTTACCCCCTTAGCATAGCATAGCACAGCACAGCTATCATTTGACAGACGCATTCTTTACCCCGTGGAGACACTGACTTGAAAGAATGAAGCAGACATGCAGATAGACGCAAAGGGAAATAGGAAATTCTAATGAAATTTCTCTTTCCCCCTTCTGAAGGCCTGATTTCTATTTAGAGGGCTGTGTAGCTCTGAACACACTGACTCCACTCAGCCCTCTGACTCCAGAAGGGCCACTTGACCAGGGCGAGACTGCACAGCACATTTCCATCCCCTACCACAGAAATTGCCAGAGATGGGCAGTACCAAAGCTGTCCAGTCATTTTACCTTAATCACCTCTTTAAAGGCCCTGTCTCCAAATACAGTCCCATTTCAAGGTCCTTGGGGTTAAGGCTTCAACATACAAATTTTGGGAGACCACACAGTTCAGCACAAAGCACTCTCCCAGATGGAATTTTTTTTTCAAAGATTTTATTTTTTATTTATTTTTTTGACAGAGATCACAAGTAGGCAGAGAGGCAGGCAGAGAGAGGGGGGAAGCAGGCTCCCTGCTGAGCAGAGAGCTTGATGCGGGGCTCGATCCCAGTACCCTGGGATCATGACCCGAGCTAAAGGCAGAGGCTTTAACCCACTGAGCTTCACTTCCTCCAAATCTTATTAACTTTGATCTACTAAAAGGTCTTATTGCTAGACACAGTAAGACTGGGTGAAAGGAAGGAGAAGGTCTTGGGGAGGACTACTGGCTGTGGAGTCAGGCGGAGATCCAATCTTGACATCACTCCCAATGCCAGCTATGCGACTTTGGGCATATGAATTGGGTCTCAGATTCTTTATCTGCCAAGGGAAATAATAATTGCATTGGTCACAACTCTAGTTACAAGTCACCATACTTGAGCTTGAGCAAGGGTGAACTTTTGGTCTGACATGGTGGGTCGAGCAGGTGCACATTCCTCTGCTCCCTCACCATAGGCCTCTGCAGTGACAAAGAAAGCTTTAAGGGCTATTCACTCACAATGACTAGAGAATGGGAGAGGATATGACAGCATCATAATTATGGGTCCTGGAAAGAAACTGGCTGGATGATGACTGTCTTAGCAGACCAGAAGGAACAGAAAGCTAGGCCATCTGTGGGGGGAAACCCAGAAGCTGGCCAGTTAGCACCGTACATCTCCAGCGAGGCTCTGGGATTAAAGGCACCAAGTACCTCTGCGCCTCCGTCGTGTCTGCCAGCTCTGCAGTTCGCAGAGTAGTGGACACTGCGTGCCTTTCCCGAATACAGCTCTTCTTCCTACTTTCTAACTGGGGCTTCAGCCTCTAGTTGGGCATCCGTGGCCAGCTGAACAGCCCGTGGCAGGGGCCAGCGCACTGCAGTGGCCTTGTTTCCCCTCATTGTCACCGTGTGCTCTGCGCGGTTCCTCAGACAAGCACATTACAGCAGCTAGCACTTTTGGGGTGTCCCGGTCCACACACGGCAGTCTTTGGGTATCTGACACAAGGGCCACCCCTCTGCACATGCAGGCTGATAACCAGCTCAGGACCTCCCTTGTGGACACCTCTTTCTCCAAACCTTTTTCTTGGGATTGTGGATGGAAGTTTTTGGTAAGGAGTGCCTGCAGTATGCCAGGCTCTGTGCTAGGCCAGTGGGAGGCAGAGGTGAGTCCACCTGGCTGTGATCCCTGGGTGAGGGGAGCTTTCTACACGGGAAAGTGGCACTGTGAGAGGATTTGGCATAATGGGATTTGGCCTGAATTATCCTCGAACTCCTTAGGCCTGGGTCTGTAGAATGCTTTCTGCAGCTGAAATTGAAACAGTAAAACAATTTGTGGCACTCGCTGGGGATATCTTGGGAAATGTTTCCAGGACTTTAGCATTTCCTGAGGGCTTTCACTATTTCATTTGATCCAGTCTGTTAAATGAGCAATAATCTCATTTTCCTGGTGGGCACAACCAAGGCTCATAGAAAATAAGGACTTCAGAGTTGCACAGGCTGGGACAAGGTCTCTTGAGTCCAGTCCGTCTCCCCTGCTTGTCACACAGCGGCTCGGGTAGGTTAGGGTCAGTGCACACGGACAGTACTTGATCAGCAGATGATCGTGCTGATGTCCTCGGATCCGCCGTCAACCCCGTGAGGTCAGCCTCACCATCCCCACCTCAGTACGGTGACTGGGGCTCAGAGGGCTGAGGGGACTTGTCCAGAGACACAAGCTAGGAAGCTCAGGAAGGCTACTGCAGAGGATCCAAGAGCTCCTTGCAGTCATCTGCAAAGTGTTACATTTGCACTTCTGTCCCTTCTTCAGAGTGAAGGGCCTAAAACTTTCAACAGATCCTCAAAGATCAGTGATCCAAAATGATAAAGAAGCTCTAACTTAACCTGAGGACTTTCTGATTCCAAAGCGTGTGCTCTGAGGCCTCCTCCATTTGATCCTGGTGAAAAGAACATCCTTTAAAGTCAAAGTGATGAGCTTTGGGACTATATCCTGGCTCTGCCACTGACTCTTTGTGGGACTTCATTTCCTTATTTGTAACATTGGAATTCATTTATTCAAAAAATATATTTTTTAAACATTTTATTTATTTATTTGAGAGAGAGAGACAGTGAGAGAGAGTATGAATGAGGAGAAGGTCAGAGTCTTGCCTGAGGACACCCAGCAGGGCACCACCCGAGCAGACTGATTGTAACCCTCAGAAGTCACCCATCACTGTGCTCTCCAAAGCAGACGCTTCCGCAAACACACTTGAACTTCACATTTTAAATATGTTTAACTGTTTAAACATTGTAATAAATGCAGCAAGAGCCTCAGATATGAGGCATGCTTAATATTAACATTTTGGAGATGACCAGTATAGTTTCTTTTTTTTTTTTTTTTTTTTTTTAAAGATTTTATTTATTTATTTGACAGAGAGAGATCACAAGTAGACAGAGAGGCAGGCAGAGAGAGGGAGGGAAGCAGGCTCCCTGCCAAGCAGAGAGCCCGATGCGGGACTCGATCCCAGGACCCTGAGATCATGACCTGAGCCGAAGGCAGCGGCTTAACCCACTGAGCCACCCAGGCGCCCGACCAGTATAGTTTCTTAAGTTATCTGTTAACTGAGGTCTGTATAGGCTTGACCCTAAAGTTTCTCCTTTTATTTCCGTTTGTAATTGAAAAGAATACTGAAATTACAAAGCAAAATTTTAAATACCAGTGCCATGTCCAACTCCTTTTCATTGTAACCAGGGATTATCCTCATATTTACCACTTAAAAAAGAGTAGGGCTTTAAAAAGTCATTGCTGAGGTTGAAACATGACTGCGTCTGTCATCGTAATACCTAATTTCCTACTCTTTTAAAAAAAGAACTTCCTTTTCTTTTTGATCCACTAAAAAAAAATCTTATTGTTCTCAGTGACTGACCTTATAATAAGTAAATGGTATAGAGTTTGTGGCAGCAATACCAAAACTTGTGTCTTTTACTGCCAGAGGAAGATTATATTTCCGTGAGTCCCTTGCATTTGAATGGAGGCATGTGACTGGGTGCTGAGTGCCACCAGGATGTGGGCAAAAGTGGTGTATGCTCTTTTTTCCTTTATAGAGGTGTAAGGACTTTATCACTGTAGAATCCCAAGATAGTGGGATAGTGGGTCATTGACTGGGGGAGCTAGGGATCTGCCACAAAAAGCTTCCTGAACTTCATGGAATGGTTACATGAATAAGAAGCAAGACTTTGTGTGTTAAGCCAGTGAGGTGTTGGGGGTTGATATTACAACAAATCCTGGCCTACCCTAATATAGGATTAAAAGTTTCTAAGAAAACATAGCTCTTATCTCTTCTATATTGGGGTCCATATATTATTAATTGAAAAGTAAAAATTGCTGCTACTATAACAGATATAAAAGTTGGTGATTGAGTTTGATGTCTGAATCTTACAGATGAGTCAGAGAGGAGCAGTGACTTGTCCAACAGCACATAGATGAAGTAGGGCTAGAATCCATTGTAGGGATATCTGTAATTTTAGCCTGCCTTGTTAGTAATGGCTGTTGAATTTCCCCATCATACTCAGGCCATATGCTTCATATGGGATTCGTCCTCATCTCTCATCAGGGCTAATCTATGTAATCTACTCAGGCCTCATTGATTAGCTTGATGATGGAAATATGACCCAGTCAGGATCAATCAAAACTAATCCCTGGATTTTTGCTGGAACTACTGGAAAATAGTCACTCTTCACGGGTTGTTGAACCACTAGGGTATGTCTCAGGTTGCCAAGGCCATCTTAGTACATCTAGATTGAGAATTAACACGGGAAAACAGAGTTGAAAGATACAGAGATAGAGATGATATTTGATAATGTTGTTTGAGCACCGGGATCCAACCATGCCTGAAACCTGAGCTTTTAGCCACATGAGCCAATACATTTCCTTTTTTCTGTTTAGGCCACTTCCGATTGATTTTCTTTCACTTGCACCTGAAATTACTCTATCTTATACAAACTGTTTTGTGCCTTTTTTTCATTAACAGACAGGAATTAGTATATTTTTCTATTTTACTGGTAAGGAAGATTCAAGGCTTGGTGACTGTCTTTTCTCTTGGGAATACCCCGTAGGGGAACTCTTCATTGCCTCCAGTGCCCACTCAAGTATGGACAGACTTTATTCTAAGTTTCATGAGAGGTTATTGAACACAATGTCCACCACAGAGTAGGTGCTCAAACATTGTTGAAATGAAGCAAAGACAGAACACCCCCACAAAAAAGTGTACAAAGTATATGAAGAGGGAGTTCACAGGAAATACAACAAATGCACACCTGAAAGACGTCCAACCTCACTAGTAATTAAGAAACACAAGTAAAAACGAGATCTGTTTCTCTCTCATGAGTTTGTCAAAGAGCTAAATGTTGCCTAACCCCTGGGGATGGGGAAACAGACACTTTCATGAGGTGGCACATGTCTCTTTGGAGGGTAAGTTGACAATGTCTGTTGAATATGAAAATGCACATGCTTCCAACTTGGAATTTATTCTGCAGGTAGACACCAGCAAATATGCAAAGATGCAAGTCAGAGACCTGCTCAGTGCAGTATCGTAACAGCAAAAACTAAAAACAGATGCCCATGGGAAAGGGAACTGTCTAGGGGCGCGTGGGTGGCTCAGTCAATTAAGTGTCTGACTCTTGGTTTCCATCTCAGTGTTGTGGGATTGAGACCCACATCAGGGTCTGTGCTAAGCACAGAGTGTGCTTAAGATTCTCTCCCTCTCCTTCTGCCCCTCCCCCACTATCACACACTTGCTCTCTACATAAATAAATACTCTTTAAAAAAGGGGGACTAGGGGCGCCTGGGTGGCTCAGTGGGTTAAGCCGCTGCCTTCGGCTCAGGTCATGATTTCGGGGTCCTGGGATCGAGTCCCGCATCGGGCTCTCTGCTCAGCAGGGAGCCTGCTTCCCTCTCTCTCTCTCTCTCTCTGCCTGCCTCTCCGTCTACTTGTGATCTCTCTCTGTCAAATAAATAAAATCTTTAAAAAAAAAAGGGGGACTAAAAAAAATAAATAAAAAATAAAAAAGGGGGACTGTCTAAATGAATCACAGTACATCCAAACTATGGAATAAATTTCAGCTGCTGCTAAGAAGAATGAGGCGGCCCTGGACATGTGGGTGTGGAAAGGTGTCTGGGGTATACCATATTGGTAGGGGAGAACAGGATGTGTGGCACGATGCTGTTTGTGTTGAAACAAAAATGAAATCTTACCAAAATTAAAATGAAGTTCAGTTGGAAAGTAGGAATAAAGAATCAAGGGACATTTACTGTCAATGTAGTAACTCTTCTTTACAATTATTTTTAAAAATTCTGAACATGCATTACTTTACAATTTTGTTTCCTTATTTGACTGCCTTTAATTTGACTACATTAATGTGCATGAGGCAAAAATATCCAAAAGGCACAAAGGGAGGTATATAGTTACCCTCTCCAGCTACCTGATAGAGAAGTAAATTATTCTTAGCATGTATTTATTATATTTGGACAGAGGATGAGGAAGAGAGTGAGTAAGAAGGGTGGAGGGCCTTGGCTGCTACTCTGTGGCCAGGTCTTGGGATGCCCTTCTCGGGGTCATTTACTTTCTTTGGCTTCCAGGCCTCAGCCCCCCTGGAAATCCCACTGACAAGCTGGTAAAGACCTTCAGGGATGCCTTGGCTGTGGGCCTTCTGGATCTGGGTCCTGCACTGCAGGGCTCGAGGGAGTGAGGTGCTGGGGTCCCGCAGGGCTGGCCCCCTCCCTGCCAGGCCCCCTTGGGCCAGGCTGCCTGGCAGATGCCCAAACACTCATTAGGCGAGATGGGGCTGTTGGCAAATATTTATCCCTGTGCAGCTGCGGGCTGAGTGGAGGCCGCAGGTGCTGGGCAGAGTCCTGTTTACCCAGCACTGAGCCAGGCAGGCACTGCCTGTTTGCCGAGCTCTATTCCCAGCTGGCTCAGGTGCCCCTGAGGAAGCTGGGGCAGCAGAGGATATGGTAGGTGGGAAGTCGGGAGTGTGTCCTTGGCAGCCAAGCCCTGTATAGGCCTCAGTATAAAGTCCTGAGTGGGCCCCTAGGGTAGTGTGAGACCTGCTTTTTCCTTTCTCCTCTTGCAGACGTCCCATGTGCTGCTCCCTGTGGGGGGGGGGGGTCGGGGGGGTCATTCTTTTCCACACCTCTGCCTTGAGCTGACTCCTAGTCATTATTGGGTCTCCCTGACCACCTCCTCCTCTACGCTGGGTAGAGCCTAGAGGAGCTAGCTAACTGCCCTGTTAGCTGTAGCTATGGCTCCAGAGCTCATGGAAATCACCTACTCATGTCCCCACACTTTCCCCGTTAGTGTCTGTCTTCTCTACTAGATGCTGGAAGAGCGGAGACAGAGACAGTTTTGTTCCCAATAGTTTGCCCAGCACCTCCATGGTGCCCGGCACCTGGTGGGTACTCACCGAGTATTTAAGTGTTGGCCTGAGTGAAGCCGGGTGGCGGGGGAACTCCATGGGCAAAGGCACAGAGGTTTGGTGATGGAGGGTTGAGAGGTGGGGCAGGGGGGCAAAGAGACTGGAGGCTGGAAAGTTATATGGGGGCTGGGACTCTGGAAGGCCTTGAATGCCATGCCAAGGAGTTTGGTTTTATCTAGTCAGAAACGGGACATTGTTGGAAGGTAAAGGGCATGCAAATAATACAAGTGAGAAAGTGATATGCTAGATTCTTCTAGTTGAAAGGTATAAATTCTGGAGTTCTTATGATGGCCTGCAAGGCCCCCATCATCTGCTCTCTCAACTGTACCCCTTTCCTTTGTCACCTTCCTCTCACCCCAGCCACACTGGCCTTACTGTTTCTTTCTTTTTTTTTTTTTTAAAGATTTTATTTATTTTTTTGACAGAGAGAAATCACAAGTAGGCAGAGAGGCAAGCAGAGAGAGAGAGAGGAGGAAGCAGGCTCCCTGCAGAGCAGAGAGCCCGACGCGGGGCTCGATCCCAGGACCCTGGGATCATGACCTGAGCTGAAGGCAGAGGCTTAACCCACTGAGCCACCCAGGTGCCCCGGCCTTACTGTTTCTTGAACACCAAAGGACTGCTCCAGCCCCAGGGCCACTGCACTTGCTATTTCCTTTGTCTGGAAAGTTTCCCCTCGGAATCATGATTTACCTCCTTACTTTGTTTAAATCTCAGCCTCCAATGCCTCCTTACCAGAGAGACCTTCCATGATACCGTAGGCAAAAGAGCCTCATTCCCCAGTGTCCTTATCCTGCTTTATTTTCTTCTGTAATGCTTGTTTCTGCTTGCCTACTGTCTATTTCCTCCACGGTGACGTCAGCTGCAGAAAGGCAGGGTATTACCTCTTCCGTTCACTGCTGTGTCTTTTAAGCCTGGAACTTGTATCTTTAGGCTTTAGGAATGTTGAGTGAATGAATGAATGAATGACTATTTAATGTTAAGCCAAGCCATGCATGTCCCAGAATGCCCACATGCGCCCACACTTTCCTGTTCCCAAAGCCCTCACACAGCCATTAGTTCCTTTGATCTGCACATCAGCCATGTGGGAGGCACAGGACAGGCATTAATATCTGCCTTAAAAGTGATCACCTGCGGCAGTAGAACATCATGATCACATGGACAGAAATCAGTTAAATGCCTGCAGGCTCAAGACTTTAATAAATTAATTTTTAAATTCGATGTGCAGGAGTTGTAGCAGAGAGGAAAGCGTCTGCATTCTGAGGCAGGTCTTCCTTGCCTTCAATTCCCAGCCTGGTTGTTTACTTCCTCTGTGACCTGGGACAAAGCCAGCCCCTTCTCTGAGGCTTGGCCGCCCCTTCCGCAAACTGGAGATAAGAATCCGTCAAGGAGGTATGGTGCAGAGGCATTTTGACACAGGCATACCCTGGGCCATGTGTGCATCCTTTTCGGAGGCTGTGTGGTATCCCGCAGGCTTGACCAGCTGACTGTTGCTGGACGTGGTGATAGTATCTACCATTATTGAGGGTTTGGTCCTGCTGGGTGCCAGGCCAAGCAGCCCATCTTCATTAGCTCATTCAGTCCTTACTGCTACTCAGGTAGAAGTGTGTTCACTCTCAGGACCCCTGGATGGCTCAGTTGTTAAGCGTCTGCCTTTGGCTCAGGTCATGATCCCCAGGTCCTGGGATCGGGTCCCGCATTGGGCCTCTTGCTCAGTGGGGAGCCTGCTTCTCCCTCTGCCTTCCAGTTCCCCTGCTTGTGCTCTCTCTCTGTCAAGAGCTCTGTACCAATTAATCAGCAGACATCCAAGGCTCCAGCTGGGACCAAGTGGGTTGGACTCATTAGTGCAGAATGACATTAATATCCAAAAAGTTTTGAGGCAAATGCAATGATTCAGGGCAGGCGCCTGTGTAGGGATGGCTCAGAAGTTACTGTGGGCAAGGGAACCGTGCTAAGAGGAAGAGAGGGAACAGTGCCGATGTGGGGGGAGGAGAGCTAGGCCAGGTCCCCAAGATCCCTTGTGGGAAGGAAGGAGCAAAGCAACTCTAACTTGGGCAGGGTCTGTCCTCTTGTGCTGTCTGACTCCTCTTGCCCTGGACTGTCCAACAAAGAATTCAGTGGGACTATAATGCCTCTTCCCCGATGGGCCATTGTAACCTTAACAGGCCAGTTGGAGAGGCAGTGCTGTGTGGTGGCTGGGCCCCAGCTGTGTCTCTCACCTCTCATGGTGTGGCCTTCTGTAAATCGCTCCATCTCTTTGGGCCTGTCTCCTCTTCTGAACCAGGAGGTAGTAAGAGCAATCCTTCAGGGCTGGTGAGAGGCTCGTGGATGTGCTTTGTGGACTGTGAACCAGAGGGAAGGGATGCCATATTCATCATCTCCTTTTGCTTCTCTTTAAAGATTGTTCGTTAGCGATGCTAAACAGCAATGCCCTGTGCCTTTGGGGACTATGAGAGTCAAACCAGCCTCCACTGGGAGCCTTAGAAATAGAACTGTTTTCTAAGTTGTTCATTTCTTCACTCAAATATTCACTCCATTCATTCATTCACTCATACATTTACCCAGCGTTTCTCCTGGTCTGCTGTTGACTCGGTGCTGGGAATAAAATGGTGAATGGGACATGATTCCCACCTTGGCGGGACCCCCAGTTGAATGGGGGTGCCAGTAAAGGGAGAGACCTTGGCCATGAACTTGGGTAAGGAGGGCTGTTGATTTCAGGGATCCTGCAGCCTGGATTTTGTCCAGACATTCTGATTTCAAACCTCCTGTCTTATAGTCCTCCTTAACACATTGCTAATCTCCATCACTGTGTTATTGTTGTTTTTAAGATTTTATTTATTTATATGACAGACAGAGATCACAGGTAGGCAGAGCAGCAGGCAGAGAGAGAGGAGGAAGCAGGCTTCACACTGAGCAGAGGGCCCGATGCAGGGCTCGATCTCAGGACCCTGAGTCCACCACCTGAGCCGAAGGCAGAGGCTTTAACCCACTGAGCCACCCAGGCGCCCTTGTTGTTTTTGTATTAAAAACGTTCTTTTTTTCTTTTTATTTAGGAAATGTGGCCACACACCTACAGTTCTCTGGTGCTGTGGGGGTGGTATCAGCCGGGACAGGCTAGGTTATACTGTGGCCACGGGCAGCCCAACCCCTGGGAGTCTGGTGAGGGACGACATCCTCTGCCTGGGGGCACATGTGTGTCATCAAGGAGAGCCTTTCAGAGGAGGGGATGTGGAGCTGTCCCTGTAGTTAGAGATGTTGCCACGTAGCCTGGGGGTGGGACAGCGGGGACATCATTAATGAAAAACATTTTATTGACAGCTACTACATGCCAGGCAGTGTTCTAAGTGTGGGGATACAGTTGTGAACAAAGAGATACACCTCTGCCTTCAAGGGAATGACTTTCTGGTGGAGGGTGACAGTGCTGGGGGTAAAGGCAAAGCAGAGCAGGGACAGTTCTTGCTGTTTGGTATCCAGTGCTCAGGCTAGGGATTGGTGACGGGTGTCACTTGAGTAGAAGCCTGGAGGAGGCAAGGGAGTGAGCAGATGGAGGTTTGGGGGAAACTGTAGGCAGAGGGAACACGGCGCACAGTCCCCGAGGTGGAAGAACCTTGCCGGGCCCTGCGAGAAGCCAGGAGACCAGAACTGCAGGGAGGGGGGTGGGCGTGCAGGTGGGGGGGAGGAGGGGCGGGCCTGTGCATTTGGCTGCTGGACAAATACAGAACGCCCAGTTAAATTTGAATTTCACATCAACAAATAATTTTTTTAGTAGAAATATGAACCATGCAAAACTGCATTTCTCTGAAATTCATGTTTAACTGGGTGTCCTGTATTTTCATTTGCTAAATTTAGCCACCCCAATGTTGGTCTCTCTCTGTAAGACTTTGGCTTGACTTTGAGATAGAAGGCGCTGGAGGATTTGGAGCAGAGCAGGGACAGGATGTGACCAGTTTTAAAGGGATCCTTTGGGTGCTGTGCTGTGATGCAGTAGGCAGGGTCAGAAGCTGGGGGGCTCATGGGAGGTGAGAGATGGGAGCCAGTATGGAAGGCTGAGGGGGCACCAGACATGTTTGGAAGATGGAGGGGACCCCATTTGCTAGTAAGTTGACTGCAGGGTAGCAGAGAAAGAGAGGAGTCAAAGAAGACTCATTGGCTTTTGACCTGAACAACTGGAAATACTGAGACTGTGGCAGGAGATGTGTACATGTGCGTGAGTGTGCACGTTTATGTCTGGACATGTTAAGATACCAACTCTGCAACCAGGAGGAGTCATCCAGTATGTGGTTGGACACATGGTCCTGGGCTTCTGGGAGAAGACCCTTGTTTGTCACCAATATTGATGTCATGGAAAGGGGTATGCCTGGCTGAGAGTGCCAAGGTGAAGTGTAGTGGGAGCAGCCCTAATCTAGCCACCTGCAAAGGCCCGAGGCTTGAGATTTTGGGGTGTGCTCAGGATGCCAGGACGGTTGAGTGCCAATGGCAAGGCCAAATTGGTGTGGAAAATGAGGTTGGCCCAGCCTTGAGAACCAGAGGCCAAGGAGGGTTCTAAGCAGGGGAGTTCTGTGCCAGGTCTGTGAGTTAAATCTGGAGCAGGGCAGAGCTGGGAGGGCAGTGAGGACACTGGGGTGCCAGTCTTGCCAAGAAGTAGTCCTGATGGCAGTCGGGGGCTGGAGCCGGGGCCCCAGAAGAGAGGGGGACTGATGGGACTGGGTGCCAGGCCGGATATGGGGAGTCAGAAGATGCTTGTCCAGAGCCTTCGGGCTCCCACGGGGCTGTGGGGGCAGGGAAAGGAGAGCAGAGCTTGCGCCCCCCACCCCCCAGCACCCCACCGCCGCTGCGCTTGTTAGCAAGGAACACTCCTTAGAGGGAACATATGTGCTGTTATTTTTAGGTGATTAGCCACATGTCGTGGAGCGTTTGTTTGCCAGTCGTGGATAAACAAAAGCCATTTGTCAAAATGAGATGTTCCAGCCTCATCCTCCCCTCACAGGCCAGTTGCCGGCTGTGAATTCCTGTTGCATCAGCAGCGAGGCTAATTAGCTCCGCCGCTCCTGAATACTAATGTCCGTGTTCCCGCAGAGGTGTCTGCGCACCAGGAGCCTTGCAGAGGTGCACGCTGTGAAGCTACGCGGCAGGTAGACAGACCCCTGTCATCTAGCACTGGTGTACTGGCACAGGTGCATCCTTATTGGTCCCATTTCAGAGCTGGGGAAACTGAGGCTAAATATCCCCATCCCAGGAGTGGGGACCGGGCAATGCTACCAGTCCCTCTGGAACACCTTAGGTAATAGGACCAGAGCAGGGAATTCCATCAGGAGGCTTGCTCTGTGTCTCCCCTTCTGGGGCTGACTTTCGGGACCTCTCGGTAAAGGGGCCAATGAAGCTGTAGAGGAAGGAGCATGGCTGGCCTTTGGATGAGGACAGCAGTGGGTTCTCAGCTTGTCTTTGCCACTCAAGGGCAATGTATGGTCTGGGGCTGGTCTCTGCGACACAATATTTAGGGGGTTACTAGGAAAAGATCTTGAGATGAATATCTTTGATACTGGGGACAGATACAGGATTGGGCAGAGGAGATAGCTGACCTCTGATGCTGTCTTCACAGAAGCTCGGCTGGCCCTGCACGGAGTTCTGAGGATAGGATGGCCCTTTGGGGCTGTTTTGAGTTGAGGCAAAATGGATGGACCTCTGCACCCCCTGTTGATCTGTCATTGTATGTAGGCCACTCGGGAATGGAGCATGAGGGGCTGGTGACCATCTGCCAGCAGCACACCCAGCAGCAGGGGGAGTAAGTCCTTTGTGCCTGCAGAGGCACCTGGGTGGAGCCTCAAGGAGCCCACCACAGGCTACTCCTTGGTCTTCTCCTGGGAGAGGCTGCTCTTGGAGGGAACTTGAGAAGGAAGGCTAGTGAATGAACTACAGCACCCCTTCCCCTTCCCACTGCAGCTTTTGCAGTATCAGGGTGGTGACCAACGTCCTTTAGCTTCCTCCTCCATTAGCCATGAGAGATCCCTGTCACTCTCAGATGACATCTCTGTGGGGACTGAGTCCCTGGTCACCTTGCCCATTTCAGGCCCAGTGGCTGCATTTGTCAATTTATCATCAAAATGAGCAAGGGAGCACCAAGAGGCACCCAAGGGGATCACCTACGTGTCACCATATTCTTCCCTGTCCGACCCAAGTGTTACTTCCTCCTGATGATCATCAGGTTCAATTGCTCTGACCAAGATGGCGACTCTCCTTGTTTGCCAGTTCCCTGACACAAGGAGCCCGAAGTGCCAAGGAGGCACCTGTACCCTAGAGTTTAAGGGACTTTTCCTGTGTCCACTGGCAAAAGTACCCTCCCTTTGGGAACAAGGCACCCACAGAACTCAGAGTTGAGGGATGGAGAGACTACATGGGTAACTGGGAATGACAGTAAGGTAGGCTCCTTCGGCTTCCTCCCCTTGTTTCTTAGGCCTGTGTTTACCACCCACTGGGGACACAGTGACATAGAATGTATTTGATTTAAAGTGATACTACATCTTGGAGGATGATACCCAAACCTCATGATGTATTGTTTCTGAGGTGGCTTTTCAGCTTGTCTCAGCAGGCTGTTACACTGCTCCATCCAGCCAGCAGCTTCTAGGTAATGGGGTGCGCGATGGCAGCCCACTCTCCTACCTCCTGGGTTATTCCCATAAGATGGGTGGTTTGGTCTGACGTGATGTTATACAGAATCAAGTGACTGTGGATCCAACTGTTCATATGCCCTCGAGTTGGAAGCTGTGGGCACGGAAGGGCAAGCTCCGTCTGGAACATGTCTCTATTCCTGGTATTTCCAGGGTGGAAAGCTCCAGCGTAGTCCTCTGCCACATAATGGCCCAAACCAATTTAGGGTTTTGTCCCCCTCTGCAGCTAATGGCCCAGGCTCCCTGGTGGGGCCATTTATGTGAGCTGGGGAGGCCAGGTCAGCAATGGTGGATGACACAGGTCTTTCTCCCTGCTTTACAGCTTGTTGGTGAACCCAAGTCCTGCTCGTGTTCAACTCAGGACGTACCCACTTTCTGACTTCGTGGGTCTGCCAGACCCCACTCATGATATGGGCAGTTCTGGCACATGATCCCCCGGTGTCTCCTGACTGGGCACTCTGTCTCAGCCAGAGCCAGGAGCATGCTACAACCTGTTTTCAACAGGTTGGCTGCCCATCTGTGTTGCTCCTAGGGATGCCATGTTCTAGTAACTCCATGACCCTCCACAGGTCAGACTCTCCTGACTGTCCCTCCACCTGACTGCTCATCATGAAGTTAGATCTTCCTGCCTTCAGGTGGCTCCCATGTTTTCAAGGCCCTATCCTCCCCACTGCTACGAGTGAGCGGGTGTGTGATGGCATCTTCTACTGCCAGCCCCAGGCTAGAGAGAAGAGCCATCCTTGAACCCCCAAGTGATGTTGGGACCATTCACCAGTTGCCCCCCTGACAGCCTGGTAAGCGGTATGTCCTCTGGGCCCCTATGTGCAACACAGGCCTCTGGAGGGAGCTCTGGCCTTACATAGTATAGGGCATCTCCTCTGTAGGGAGAGGCCTGTGCAGTCCCAGGTGAGGAGGGAGTGCCGGCTCCCTTGGCAGGGCAGACCTGTCTTGCCTGGAGTTGAGCCTAGGATGAGTTTTCACGTTTTCTGCCCTTCCGTGACAGGAGATGACAACCTCTCTAAACTCCAGCAGAAGGGCCTTCCCATTAAACTTTTTTTTTTTTTTTAAGATTTATTTATTTATTTGA
This sequence comes from Enhydra lutris kenyoni, assembly GCF_002288905.1. Lineage (NCBI taxonomy): Eukaryota > Metazoa > Chordata > Mammalia > Carnivora > Mustelidae > Enhydra > Enhydra lutris. The sequence goes on from NW_019154089.1 coordinate 14,409,255, forward strand.
CAGAGATCACAAGTAGGCAGAGAGGCAGGCACAGAGAGAGGGGGAAGCAGGCTCCCTGCTGAGCAGAGAGCCCGATGTGGGGCTTGATCCCAGGACCCTGGGATCATGACCCGAGCCGAAGGCAGAGGCTTTAACCCACTGAGCCACCAGGCGCCCCTCCCATTAAACTTGAAATTGCTGATTAATCACACTCGGCTTTTGGTTATATTTTTCTGGTTCAATGAGGTTTAGCGTTAGCTCCGCAGTTCGATTGTCCTCATAGTTACCGATTCCTCCATGTTTCTTAAATATATCACACCAGTTAATGGATCCCCGGTCACCAGTCTTCCCTCCTAGTTCATCACTCAGCCAGCTGGGCGGCAGGTGATTCAGCTCCACACGCCCATCCTGGTGTCTGCTTTCCTGAGCTACTTTTGGTACCAACTGTATATAACAGGTTGGGTTCTCAGAAAGCAGACACTGTGACAGAACTCAGCACGTGGGGGGTATTTATTAAGAATTATTCTTAGAATCAACACTTGTGGAGGGGAAGAGACAGAAACAGGATTGAGCAGAGAGAGAGAAGTCAGGTTGCCACATCCGCTGTTTGAGGCCTCAGCTTCCGCCCTACAGCGAGTCCTGAAGGTGAGTATGATCTTTTAGAGTTGTTCTGGGTTGGGGCAGAAGGCCCTGGAAGCCCTGGAGACAGGGGGTCACCTTGGGTGAGGTGGTGGTCTGCTGCTGAGGCAGTCGCTGAAGGTACTGATGGCTGAGGGCTGGCTGGCTAATGCTGTGCTTTCTGCCATGGGGGTGATAGGGCCTTTATTCCTATCACAGTGTCTATCCCAAAACCTGTGAGTCCACTTGTCTGGAAGACAGGGATAAAAAAAAGTCCTAGCTACTGCCTGGTTGATTAATAAGGACTCCATAAATGGTAGCTCTTGCATACTTTACAGGTAGTTATTTGAGGATACTTATAAGTGATAAAACTTCGACTTAAGATAATTCAAGTAATGACAGGAATTTACATGTTCACATAATCGGCAACATGCACTTGACTTCAGGAGTGGCTGGATGCAGGGATTCAAAGAATTTCATCAGGATGGGTCTCAGTCTCTTTACACACACACACACACACACACACACACACACACACACACACACCTGTCTTTCCATCTCTAAGTCCTGAATTTCTCTGTGTTGCCTTCATTCTCAGGCAGTCTGTCCTTGTGGAGGTAAGATCATCCCCAACAGCTCCGGGCCCACATCCTGCTAGCTCAGGAACACAGGCAGAAAGAGGGGGCCACCCTCACCGCTCCCCCCTCCTCCACAGTGATGACTAGTTAGAGTAAATCCCAGGGCTGACACTTACTGACCAGGCCTGGATTGTGTGGCCATCTCGAGAACTGGGAGGATGAGGTCTGCTCCTCTTGATGGGAAGTTGGGGATAGGAGGTGTCTCAAAGGAAAACTGAGATGCTGTGAGCAAAAGACAAAGTAGTAGATACTGGCCAAAAAAAAAAAAAAAAAAAAAAAGAGAGAGAGAGAGAGATATCCACACCCTGTCTACCTTGGAAGACCTCTTTTATTCCATCTAGAGGATGGAAGGGCATCATCCCCCACAGGTGTGGGGGCAGGTGCTAAGCTCAAGAATATGTCTCACATGTCTACATGTGGCTGCATGGAAACGCTGTATGGCCCACTAGCCATGATTTTCAGGTGCATCTGCTGGGTCCAGGGACTGAGACTGAGTCCAGGTGGATTGAGAGGCAAATTCTAACTCCTAGATCATTCTAGATTATTCCATGTGCATCCATTGCATCCATCTTGCATCCATTCAATACCCTGTTATTAGCATCTACTTTGCTGTCCCCAGCACTGGGGTAATGTCTGACAGCCTCTCCTGAGTGAGGTCCCAGGGTGGCTGAGGACCTGGCCACATTGTGTGCTATGGGACACGGCAGCAGGAAGCTAGATGGCCAAGGGGGGCCAGGCCCAGCAGCCCCGAAACCTATCAGGTTCTCAACTATGTTCTTTTTGGCTGAAAAATGTTTAAAAACATTTATTTATGTTACCATTACTGTATTATCTCATCATCTCTGAGACTTATTGCAGAGTATGCCTCCATTTTAGGTACCATTAAGGGGAAAACATTGACAAACTCTGATATGCCAGCGATTGTAAGATGAACCCCCAAAACTTTAATGATGTTAACATACGAAAAAATGTGCTGCTGAGTAATGATGAAATACGGTAATTGCCAACATTTAAAAATGGGACTGTTTCACATTAGACTTCTGTAGTCTGGTTTCTTCTGAATAATTACAAATTCCTGCAACCCAGGGCCTGCACATTTGCATGGTGACAGTCAGCTGGAGATGAGTGGGACTTACCCTTTTTGTGATTTAATTTTTTATCTGTTTTAAATAGACTATAATACATTCTTAGGGTTCAAAATAAAACAATACGAGACAGTATAGAATGAAAAGTCTGACTCCCACACCTGTTGTCATCCACTCTGTTCTCAGCCCCTCACCACAGATAAAGCCCTGCATTAGATTCTCCTGTATCCTTGCATTAAAAAAAAAAATACAGATACAAACAAATATGAAAGGTATACCCTCAACTCTCTTTCATTTATAATAGGTTCTGCCTTTGTTTAGATCACTTAATGATGTGTCTAGCAGATATTTCCACATCTGCAGAGAGATGCTGGTGCTCCAGAGGGGACAGGTTCCCCATCAACTGAAGTCTCCCTATACCTGCTTTCTTCCTTGCATGCGCAGTGGGCCCCTGGAGGCATTAGACTTCAGTCTTCCTTGTCTATCCTGCAGACACTCAGCAAATGTCAAGGCCTAAGACGGGGGGCAAGCAGATTGGGGGTAAGAGGGGGCAAGATGAATAGGAGGTAGTACTTGTGGGCTCGGTTTCCAGCATGTGCATGGATGCTTTGGTCTGTCTTAAAAGCTCTCAGGTGAATAGATAGGGATGCGGGGATGAACAAGGTCCAAGACTTCAGAGTCTTGTTGGTGGCAGCAAGAGAGCAAAATGAAGCAAATGGATAATTCTAAGACCAGAGTGGAGGGTATGATCTTTGTTTTTGGGCAGATTAATTAATCTCTTCGGGTTTCTGATATCTCATATGCAAGAACAGGGCTATTTTAGTTTCTGTCTTTTAGGACTATTGTGCAGGTTAAATGCAACAGCACGATGCCTGGCATATAGTAAACACCCAATATGTGTTATCTCTGTGGAGGCACAGTGGAAGGAATAAGGTTGCTTGGAGGCGACTGTGAGAGGGGCTTTGAAGACTAAGTAGGAGTTCCCAGGATAGAAAGTGGGAGTAGCACATTTTAACACAGGAAATAGTGTGGGGTCTCCCAGCTTGCCTTCAGGTGTGCACTCCATTTCAAAGAGAATGTAACCGAATCTCATACAGAAGATGTGGCCTGCCCAAAACCAAGCATGCAGGAATACAGAGCTCCATAACCAGTTCTGTCTGACTTTGAGCCCAGTGGTTAACGCTCACCTCAGAATATGAGTGCTAGAACACTCCAGACCCATTTGTGTTGCAGCTTAGGGCTGATGAGCTGGGTTGCTGTGGCGTGTGGGGCAGCACTGGCATCTGAAGGAAGAAAAACTGCCTGGTGTTCAGGGGCACAAACCAGGGTACCATCACTCAGCTCTATTTTCCTCTGTGAGCTCCCCTCCCAGGTGGGTTTTCCCCATGACGTGGCAAGATAACTCCTAGCAGTTCCATGTCCTCGCTGGGCCAGGAGAGCCATTGCAAAGGAGAGAGAGAGTATCTCTTTCCCAGTGGTTCCAGCTAAAGTCCTAGGGAGGGTTCTCACTGGTCAGGCTTGGGTCACGAGGCCATCACCAGGCCAGACAGTGGTTAGGAGAATGTGGTCTTCTCAATCATCACACCTAGGTTATGTGACCATCCCTGAACCAGTCAAGTAGCTAAGCAGATGTGACCCTCTTTTTGGTCACACCTGGGTCATGTGACTATCCCTGAACCAATCCAGTGTCTAGGAGGATGTGGCTCTCTCCTTGGTCACACCTGGGACCATCCACTAACAATCCCGTGGCTGGGGGAATGTGGTCCTCTCACTGATCAGGCGTCTCACATGACCACACCTGCAGCCAGGGGAGCTGAGCTACAGGGGCCTAGAGTGGAGGAAGGGTGGTCCCTCAAAGTGATATTGGGTCCTGTACCCAGAGAAAGGGGAGATGGCTGGCCGGCGGACTCCGTGGGTGTTCCTCACAGAGCCTGAGAGGATCCCCACAACCTGGGGTGTGGAGACAGACCCGCCCCTTGTTCTCTTATGAATTGGGGTTGAGGGAAGCCTGGGGCACCTAAGCTGAGGGTCAGGAAAGCCTTTCTGGAGGCGTCAGGGAAAGGCATCTGGCCCCAGGCAGCAGCACACATGGCAGTACTATAGTCTCTGACAGTGGAGGAGCTATGCCAGTGAACTGGTTTGGTCACGGTCAACTCCTTGGGTGGGGTGGGCAGCGTCCTGTGCCCTCCTCACACTGTGCTGATTGCTCTTTGGAGTAAGGAGTTGTGATGGAAGCATCTGAGCCTCCATGCTTCATGGGGTAGCCATCAACTCCACCTCACGGGGCCCTCCAGGGATTCTCAGGGTTAAGCAAGAGGAGGAAACGAGTTTTACAAATTAGTACCAACCAACACCTGGAGGGATAGAACCAGTCCAGAGAAACCTAGAGAGGGGAATCCAGTTCCCACAATGGCCACTAACCCTTTGTACAGAGAAACCTCAGCTTCCTGGGGCAAACACCACATCCTGATTGGACACCTCACCTTGCCAAGGAGGGCAACTTGAAACATTCTGGCATATAATTTATTGCAAGCATTCTGTGGCCCAGGCCCTGTGTCAAGGGCTTTACGTATATGATTTCATTTCTTCTTCCCTGTGAGAGGCAGTATCATTGTTCCCATTTTACAGACAAAGGAACCAAGGCGCCAGGAAGTTAGGAAACATGTCCCAAGGTCACATACTAGGAGGGAATGATGCCCATTTGGCGTCCAAGTCCTGGTTCTTCTGAGCCGGGCTCCTTTGATGCTGGGGGCCAGAGACCCAGTTGCAGCCTGACACCCCCAGAAACATGGCAGGTGGGCTGAGCTGCTTGTCTCCCACAGCCATGCAGCAGATGTTCAGAGGATACTCAAAAATTAGGCACAGAAAGGGGCTTCTCTTTCTGGCCCCAGGGTCTCCTGCCCTAGATAGTTCCCTTGCAGCCTCTCCCAGAGCCCAGAGCTCCCTTTCTCGTCTAAAGCCTGGCCATTTGGGGCCCAGATGGAGACCCTTAGGTCTGAGCGCTTCAGTGGGGAGGATGGGAGGCTTCAGAGAAGGACACGAGGGGTGGGAGTAGGTGGGGAGGGGTGGGGCTCAGAGCCAAGGCCTCAGAGGAGGCGGGAGGCAGGGAGGCAGCTTCATTAGTCTGTCCCCAGGGGACTTGGCAGCCAGTTATTAGGGGCTCCCTAGGATGGTGAGCTTGGTGAGCAAGGGAAGAAAACAACCGTGGGAGTCGTGGGGGGTGGGCTGGGGTTGGTTCTGCCTCTTCTGGACCAGAGGGCCCCTTCCTTTCATCATATGAGAGGAGGGCTGAGGTTGGGGGTTCTCCAGGGCCTAAACCTGTCACCGGGGTGTAAGCTCCTCTTTGGCAGCAGGGATAGTGTCATGGGCACCTTTGGGTATAGACCAGGAGCTGGATTGACTCTAGGGCCCCTCCAAGCCCCCAACCTTCTTCAAGTAGCTTCTTGGCTACTATGGTGGCTGGGCTGGGACTGTGGTGTCTATTGGACCCTCACCTCTGTCCTGTTTCTGAGAAGGCCACCAGTTCATCCTCAGACTTGTAGTCTTGAGGACGCATACTGTTGTTCCCACACTATAGACCCATCTCCCATATCATTTTCCCTTTTCTCATGCAGAGAGTAATGTGTTAAGTTCCCCTGAGACTTCTCTTCTCCTTTCCCACCAGCCCCTTGGGCCATCAGCTTGTAGAGCCTTGAAGGTCAGCAGGGAGGACCCAAGCCCTCCCTCCGTCTCAGACTCCCTGCTGTGCAGCTGCCTCCTGGACATCTCCCGGAGCAGGGCAGTTTGGGGGGGACTCCCAGGCTCCACAGACTCCACCTTTTCTCATCTCCCTACCCTGCTCTGCCACTGTGGCACCCCAGAGAAGGGCTCTGCTACCTGCCTGCTGGTGCAGACCAGAGCACAGAGTCATTCCCAACCCCATTCCTCCCTGACTTGGCACAGGCAAGCCAAACCTTCCCTAGACTTCCATGGTTTCCTTCCACTCCCTTCTCATGTCTGTGCTCTGGCTCACACAGCTTTCCTTTTTTCCTGGAGTCTCCTCTTTTCCTCTGAGCCCTTGGTTGATCCTCCATGCTGCCTGTCCATATCTCTTTCAGCTTAAAATTCTCAGCACCCCCCGGCACCCATGCATGAAATCTGTATTCCTTGTCTTGGCATTCTGGGCTCCACGTGGCCTGGCCCCTACTGCAGCCTCTGCTTCCACACCCCCCTCCAACCCTTTGCATGCTCCAGTTCCCACAATGTGTCATGTTCCCTCCCACTCTGAGCCTTTGCTCATGCTGTTCCCTCTCCCAGGAATGCCTCGCCCCACTTTTGGTTGTTAGCTCAGCTTTTGACTCCTTCAGGAGATGCTCCCTGAACACCGGCCCACCTTCAGCAGGTCTATGTATCTCTACTGTGGGCTCTCATAGCATCCCACACACTTAGCACTCTTCATCAGAGTTGACTGCAGATCTGTTTCCTGGCCTCAGCTAACTGTGGGAGCTTGGAGGGCCAGGGATGGGTGTCTTATTGGTCTTGCTCTTTCTAACATCCAGCCCAGAGTCGGGCATATGGTAAATGCTTAAGCAGGGCTTCAGAAGAAATGAAATGTCAACCATACTCTCAAGCCAACATCAGGGTCTTTTGATGTGTCACATCTTTTGATGTGTGTATTAGTTTCCTATCAGTGCTGTAACAAATCGCTACAAACTCAGTAACAATGGAAATTTAGTTTCCTACAATTCTAAAGATCAGAAATCTGATGGGGCTCAATGTCACTGTGCCATTATCAAACTGTGGGTGGGTCTGCATTCCTTCTGAAGGCTCTAGGGGAGAATCTATTTCGTTGCCTTTTCCAGTTCCTGGGGCCTTTTCTATTTTCTTTGGTTTCTGGGCTCTTTCTCCATCTTTGAAGCCAGCAGTGTTGGGCTGAGTCCTTCTCATGCTACCATCTCTGGGGTTCTCTCTTCTGCCTCCCTCTTGCACTTTTAAGGACCCTGGTGATTACATTGAGCCCACCTGGAAAATCCAGAATAATCTCCCTATTTTAAGGTCAGCTAAATTAGCAACCTTAATTTTATTTGCAGTCTTAATTCCTCTCTGCTCTGTTAGGTAACAACACATTCATGAGTTCCAGGGTAGGGCATGGACATCTTTGGGTGTCTACCGTCCTGCCCATCACATTAAGGAAGGAGCTGGAGAAGCCAGTGCCACATGAGGAGAGGTACCCATTTGTAAGAGTCTAAGAATGGAGGAGGACCAAGGGCAAAAGTACAGTCAGGGTCAGAGGATGATTTGATGCAGGTACGAGAGTTTTAGGGAGAGCCAGAAAGGGATTCCTGTCTGTAAGGGTCAGTCCTGCAAGTGACAGAAACCCAACAAAACTGGCTTTGAGGGGCGCCTGGGTGGCTCAGTGGGTTAAAGCCTCTGCCTTCGGCTCAGGTCATGATCCCAGAGTCCTGGGATCGAGCCCCGCATCGGGCTCTCTGCTCAGCAGGGAGCCTGCCTCCCCCCAACCCCACCTGCCTCTCTGCCTACTTGTGATCTCTGTCTGTCAAATAAATAAATAAAATCTTTAAAAATATATATATATATTTATTAAAAAAAAAAAACTGGCTTTGAGCACATGATTTACTGACCCATGAGACTAAAATGTCACAGGTGAGAATTCCTCCAGGTATGTCTGGGTTGAGGGTCAGAGGATGTGCCACACCTCCATTATCCTCTACCTCTCAAGGCTCCCCTCCATCCTGGCATCTTCAGCCCACAGGAGATGGCAACATGACAGCAGTCATGGCCACTCCTGGTCCTCCAGGTGTAAGTTAACCAGAGCTGCTGTCACATCTCAGCAGGCCTCCCTGCCCCTCCTTGCTTTGCCTGGGTCTTGTGTCTAGCCTCCAACCAATCGTGGGGCCAGGGGATCGGATTTCACCCAAATCCTGGGTAAAGAACAGAGGAAGAGTGGGTTCCTAGAGGAAATTCTGGGGGCTGTTTTCCCAGCTGGGTGATGCTCCCTATGTTCTCTGAGGGAGGAGGGATGGGGTAGCAGAAAGAGCACTGAATTAAGAAGAGACCTGGGTCCCAATTCTAGTTCCACTGCTAACTTGCTGCTGTGTGACTTAGAGGCGAGTTACTTATTAACCTCTCTGGGCCTGGCTGTAGAATGAGGGGGTGAAGTGGGATGCCCTTCAAGGGTCCTTAGCACTCAGAGGCCTTTCCCATCTGTTTAGCCCATCTGTTTTCTTGGGCGTCTCGATTCTAGTAGTAAAGATCCTTAGAAAACCGGTGGTTTTTCTGTAGGGGAAATTGCGCAGAGTAAAGTCAAGTTTGGGATCTGAGGCAGGGCCAGGGAGGTGGGTGAGAGCACATGAAGTGCTGTCTTCATGGGAGAATTGGGGGCCTGAGCAAATGGCCAAGGACTATTGAGATTTAAGGCTTGTCTGTCACTGGGGTCAAACCTCACTCTGCTTGCGTTGGGCTTAGCGTGTGTCCATGGTTGGGGTGATTGTGTGAGCTGGCTGTGGTCCAGGCTGGGGATCAGAAGCTGGTCAGCAATAGACGGGGCAGATGCCATCAGCTGGTGAACGGGGGACTGGCCACACGTGACTTCTCAATTATTCTCGTCTAACATATTATGTAGTAAACTTATTCTTTTGTTTCTTGTCTGCTTCCTTGGACTAGGATGTCAATTCCATGAGGACAGCCACTTTCTCTTTGTTACCTTGAGCTCCTAGAATAGTGCTCGGCACATCGTAGGTGCTCAATAAACAATCATCTGATTGATGCAGAGATAGGTGCATGCAGGTGAGGCCAGTGCTATGTGCATTGCATTACCAGTTCACCCATCTTGATGCCCATTCAATCCCCCTGGAGAGCTTGTAAGAACCCCAATCCCCAGGGTACAGCCCTTACCGATTGAGTCAGAATGTCTGGGGGCCCAAGCCAGGCATTGGCATTCCTAAAAAATCCCCAGAATGTCCCACTTGCTGCAAAGTTTGAGAGGCACTCACTGTATTAGACCGCGTGAAGCATGGGGCGCGGGGGGCATGCTGCCACGTGAGAACACACACAGCGGTTCTGGGTGGTAGGATGGAGACTTTTTGTCCTAGATCTCTATCACATTCTCCGGACACCCGCCACGGAGGTGATTACTTTGCTCTCAAAATGGATTTTGGCTGCGAGTCAAGAAGAGCTTTCGCTTCCCAGCTAAACGATGGCAGATCAATTTGAGGTCTCGGCTGGAGCTGCTGATTAGGGCTGGCAGCCAGGGAGCCCTCTGGCTGTCAGAGCCACAGCAGGACTCAGCCAGGGCTTTGAGAGGACGTGGAAGGCAGGAGCTGGGGGCCAGCCTTGGGGTCCAAGAGCCCAGCCTTCTCTTGGGGGGTCTGGGAAAACTGGTTGGGGCTGCTGTCCAGTTTAGAAGTGCAATCTCCATTTATTAGGGCAGCAATATTAATGTAATAGTGTTAGTCATCGTTTACTGAGAATTTGCTATGTGCTGGGTGCTTTAGTGCATTTGTGGCAAAGCTGGGCAGTGCAAGTATTATAATCCCTTTGTATGGAGGCCCTGAGGGGTAAAATAATGTGCCCAAGATCAAATGGCTTCAACATAACCAGTCAGACTTGTAGCCAGGTCTGTTTGGAAAAAACCCAGTGTTTTCTCATGATGCTCTGTTGTATGTCAGTGTGTGTCTGGACTCTGAGCTCCCATGACCATATCAGGTTCAGGTTTACAAGGCAGCACCTAGCCCAGTGTTTGGCCATGGGGATGTCCCCTGGGAGGAGTTTGCTGAAGGCAGAAAGGAATGAGGACAGGTTTGCTGAGTGGATGGATGAATCAAGGAGTATTTGCTGACTAGGGGCTGAAGGTGGGCTGAGGTATGCACTGCAAGTCAGGCAGCCTCCTGGATGGCCCCCAGCCTCCAGCGACCTTCCCTCCTGCTGTCCATGCCCTGTGAGGTATACCCCTGCATGGAATCAGAGCTGGTCTGTGTAACCAACAGAATACTGCAAAAGTGGTGGTGTGACTTTTGAGGCTAGGTCATAAAAGACAGTGCATCTTCCACTTCGCTCTCTTGGACTACTCACTCTGGGAGAAGACCAGCTGCCTTTTTGTGAGGACACTTAAGAAGCCCTTTGGAGAGGGAGCCTTCTGCCACACAGCTGGCACCAGTTTGCCAACAGTGTGACTGGGCCATCTTGGAGGTGGATCTTCCAGCCCCAGTTACGCCTTCAGATGAGACCACAGCACCAGCTGACATCTTAATTGCAACTTCGTGGGAGGCCCCAATCTGGAACTACCCAGTGAAGCCACTCAGAATTTTTGACCCTCAGAAACTGTGAGAGAAACATAAATGTTTATTGTTCCAAGCCATTAAGTTTTGGGGTAATTTGTTATGCAGCAACCGATAACTAATACACATTGCTAAGTCTCTTTTGAGCTGATGCGGGCTTCCTGGAAGAGGCAGTTGTTCCCTCCTGTCCCAGCTTCTCACTTGTGACCCCTGTCTCTCAGCTTCTTTTCTATGTATTATGTGAAATGACATGAGAGTTTGTTTTAAATCCAGGTTATCAGTTTACTATTTGAATGACTTGATTTTTTTTAATTTAAACTTTATTTTATTTTTTCAGTATTCAAGATTCATTGTTTATGTACCACACCCAGTGCTCCATGCAATATGTGCCCTCCTTAATACCCACCACCAGGCTCACCCAACCCCCCACCCTCCTCCCCTCCAAAACCCTCAGTTTGCATCTCTTAAAAGGCTTATTTGAGAGAGAGAGAGAGAGAGCAGGGATGGGGCAGAAGAAGAGGGAGAGAGAGAATCTCAAGTGAACTCCTTACTGAGCATGGAGCTCAACAGGGGTCTTGATCTCATGACCTGAGCTGAAATCAGGAGTTGGATGCTCAACTGACTGAGCCACCCTGCCGCCCCTGGATGATTGTCAATTTTTATTGAAATTAACTCTTCTCCTTATCCTTTTTGGTCCTTCTCTCTCCTTTCCTATTGTCCTCTTCTTGTTTGTCTTCTTCAGTCTTGCCATAGTAATAGTAGCATTTTGTTGCAATGGCTGTCATTGTTTAAGTAACTGTTATGTGCCAGGCACTGTGCTTGGAGACCTACAGACTTATTTTATTTAGTTCCCTTAATGCCCCCAGGGATGGTGATGGGGGCGGATTAGGTATTATTATAGTCTTTTATTTTATTTTTATTTTTATTCCAGTATATATAACATACAGTATATACTCATTTGTTTTAAATAGTTGAGGAAACCAAGATCCAGAGACTCATACGTTCAAGACCAGACAGAAGAATCAAGATTCCAAGCCAGGGTTGTCTGAAAACTAAAGCCTATACTCATGCCCATCATATGCCTCTACTTCTGAGCCCCAGTGTTGTCTTCTGTAAAATGGGCATAATCCTGACCTCACAGATTCTGGTCAGGATGAGCAGAGGTGGTGCCTTTAGAGCACCAACCCTGTTAGGGCATGGCACGGGGGCTTAGTGAATGGAGGCTTCCTCGCTCTTCTTCTCTTTTCTTCCCTCCCCCCTTACGTATATTAAGATGGGTTACCTTAACCCTCATATAGACAGGGTCATGGTCATTGTGAGAGAAGCAGGGAGTTGAGGAGATCAGTGGGCCTGCCCCAGGATGGGGTGGATGCTAGAACTTGGAGTCCAAGGAAATGGTAGCACCAGCAGGTCTGGGCTTACCCACTGAGGCTCCCTTGTGCTAGCCCTGTGCCTGGGGCAGAGAAGTGATCGCCCAGCTCACACAGACATGAAGGAGGGGCTGGAACCTGCATTCAAACCCGGGTCAGAGCCTGTGAAGAGGCTGTTGTGTAGAGATGGCTCCAGCTGGAGGATCCCAGCTGAGAAAACATTGTCTGGGGGTAGTGAGGGGTATTGGAATATCTCTTAGATCAGGCAAGAAGCCCCAATTAATTACGAGTGCTAAGTGAGTGACCTGGAAACAGAGTTTTGCAGTCAATTAAAGGGATGCTGGAGGAAGCTTCATTAAACCTTGGCTCCTGGTAACTTTTGGTTTAGGAGAAAGAAGGCCCATGTCTGACTGTAATGAGCTCTCCCACACTGTGAGGAATGCAAACAGAGAGTGTCCTCTACCAAAGATGGCACTAGAGGGACTCTTGGGTTGCATAGCAGGATGGATTCTTGACTTCCTCTGCTTTGGAGCTTGTGGTAAAGAAAGAAAATGGTCAAGACATTGCTCCATGGGGGGCATGCAAAGTACAGTTTGTGGTTTTCCTCTTTCTCTGGCATAGACATAGACTGGCCGCTAGACTTCGCCTCATCCCCAGGTGCCTCAAATCCAGAAGCCCCAAAGCAAACTCATTATCTTCCCCCAAACTGGTCTCCACCAGCTTTCTAGATCCTGGAGAATGGAGCCTCCCAATGTAGAGACAGACTTTGGCCTCAACCCCTTCCTCTTCCATGCCTCACATATCCAATCCTCAAGTCCTGCCAATTTGGCCTCCTGTGTAGCTCCCCCACCCCACCCCGCCCCACCCATTTGTCTGCTTCTTCCAGACCCTTTGCCATTGCTTAAATCCAGGCCTCACCATCTCCAACCTTGACATCGTACTAGCTCCTTCCTGGAGACTAGTTCCTCCTCCTCACAGCCCTAATGATCTTCCTCAATCAACACATCTGATCATATCACACCTCTGCTTAGGATCCTCCCATGGCTCCCTATGGCATGCAGGGAGAGCCCAAGCTCCATCTTCTGGCACCCTGGTTGATGCTTCAGGCTTTCAGCTTTTTACCAAGAATGTAATAAGCTCCTGCAGACGTCCCCTGCTTCTCCCTCCCTGACACCCACCACCGCGTTGGACTACTTTTGTCTCCTTTATCCTTTGCTTATGCCAGGCCCTCTACTCAGAGTGCCCTCCTTTCCCACCAGGTTGACTTCTCATTTAAGACTCATTTCAGATGTTGCCTTCTCCAGGGAGCCTTCCCCAAGCACCCCAATTTACCTGCATCACTGCACATGTTATAGTGGCTGATTGGCCTGTTTCTTCCGTTAGCAGGTAGGTTCCTGGCGGAAGGGGCTGTGTGATTGGTGTTCTTGGTGCCTAGTACAGTGCCTAGCAAGTTGTGGGAGCTCAGTAAGTGCTATTTAAGAGGGGATTAGGACTGTGAGGAGAAGACCTTCACGACTGAAAGTGAGAAGATGCTAGCATTTCCCAACTAGGCAACAGGGCACTGTGGGGTGCCACTGAGTGGAAAGGAGGGGCAAGGCAGACAGAGGAGAAGCATCGGAGTGTCTGGGGCTGGATTATTTACCAGGGACCTGGGTCTTGGGAAGACAGTGCCTGGCGTGCTGAAAGAACACACATGGACTTCCAGGGAAGCCCCAATCCCTCATGTTCCATTTCTCTCCAATCTCCAGCCATGGAAGGCCCTCAGAGCCCAGCCCCTGGTTCTGGGAATGGTCTCAGTCTCACAGAAGCCTGGGGGGAGCCCACTGTTGGCCCTTACCCTGCTCCAACACTCTTCCTCCATCACTTGGGACCCTACGGTAGATGAGATTTGGTTCTGGCTCTTTGGAGGCCCTGCTCAACTCCTGCTTCTTTGTAGGGAAGGGGGGAGTTGCTTTAGCCTCTGAGAGGGCAGACCCTATGATGTCCCCCAGTGATCCCTGCCCTGCTATTCACATCCTTGTGTAACCCTCTTCCTATAGGCATGGCAGGGCCTATGACTTCTAACCAGTGGAATATGGCAGAGGTGGTAGAACGAGTCAGGTTACATAACACTGAGGTTTCCGTCTTACCAGCTCTCTGCCTACTTGGCTTGCATGCTTTGATGAAGAAAGCTCCCCTGTTGCGGGCTGCCCTAACGGAGGGCCCCACATAGTGACAAACAAAGGGCAGCCCCTGGCCAATAGCCAGCCAGGGATTGAGGCCCTCAATTCAACAGGAGTTAAATCTTGGCAACAATCACATAACCTTGGAAGTGGTCCTTACCGTCCGTTGAGACCCAACCCTGGCCTGCACCTTGACTGCAGCTTGGTGAGAGGCTCTGAAGCAGAGGGGCCAGCTCAGTCGTGCCTGGCCTCCCGTGAGAAACTGAGATAATAAACATGTGTTGCTTTAAGGCACCAAATTGGTGTAATTTGTTAAGCAGTGGTGGATAACTAATGCAGCGTCCTGTTGTGCACGGAGCCCCCCTGACTCTAAGAGTCTAGGAGACTACTCTGGGGGTGCTAGCCCAGAGTGATGGGCAGATCTGGGAGAAAGGCAGGATGCGTGATGTTAGGGCCTAGCAGAGAGAGGAGCCAGGTGCTGCCTCCCCTCCCCCTACCGTCCAGTGGGTGCAGAGAGCAAAAGGAGAAGTGACTGCGGCCACCAAGAAGAGATGGAGATTGGTCACTTGGACCCTGAGTCAGCATTGGGGCTCCTGAGGACCCACTGCAGGCTAGACTCTGCAGTGCGTGCTGGGAGGCATCGGGACACCAGTCAGGACAGCACCTATAGAGCTCCCAAGTTGGAGGGAGACACTGCAGCGACATAAATTACAGCAGAATTTGCAAGGTGCCATTCATTGAATGCTTGGCACACAGTGCTGAGAGTGTGAGTGTGTGACCCCGTTTACTCCTCACAACTGTGGAGGTCAGAACAATTATTATCCCATTTTACTTGTGAGCAAACACTCAGAGGGGTTAAGTGGCTTATTCCAGATCACTCTGCTGGATGACAGAACCTACCAGCAAACCCAGTGCTGTCTGGGCACAGAGCTGTGATGCTCTGTGTTGTGAACACAGCAACCAACTGCTGGGGGAAAGGGCCTGGGGGCTGTGTCAGGGTGGGCTTCACCCAGGAGATGACATCTTAGCTGGATCTTGAGAAGTTCAAGTATACTGGGTGGGGAGGAGGGTACTGTTCATTTCAGGCAGAGGGGGCAGAATCTATAAACACGGAATGGCAGGGTATGTGTGAGGGTAGGGGGGCTTGGCTCCGAGTTGTTTGGGTCTGACCTAGCAGGTTGGGGTCATGTCATACAGGGCCATTTTGACGATTTTGTTGTTATCCTATAGGCGGGTGCTTTCCTACAGACCACTGAAGGGTGTTGTCTAAGGGCATGACATGGTTAAGTTTGTGTTTTGATGAGTCTTCCAGGTGGAGTTGGGTGGTGGGGAGAAGATGGACAGAGGGAAGATGTGGAAGCTGGGAGACCAGTGTGTGAGGAATGGGAGGTGCCTAGCCAAGTAGAGAAAAAATGAGGTCTACCTTAAGGCAAGACAATGGTGGAGGCAGCCAAGGCTGAAAAGGGGTTCTGGTCTTGTGCTGACTCAACAAGGCTTGGGATGTGTCTGTGTCCAGGAGCAATACTATATGTCCTCAGCTCCCACACATGGCGTGGCAGACATGAGGAACTCCCTCAGTGTTGGTGGGATGAACAGTGACAGACCTTTGCCCATCTGTGGGACTTGGCTTCATGTTGGTATGCCAGTTCCCGAGGAGCATTCGGAGAAGGATGGCCAGAGATAGGCTGTGGGGTGCTGTGACCAGGCTGGGACACCAGCTCCAGGGCGTTGTTGAATAGCTGACTTTGAAAGGCAGGAGGTGAGTGGCCCTGAATCTCTGGGGCCAGCCTTGACTCCAGCCTCAGTTGAATTCTGGGGTCATTTCCAGTGTCCCGGCTAGCAGTGTGGGTAAAATGGAAGGGTTTCTGGGGCCTCTTGAGCACTGTGGCTCAGCTCCCTCTCACCTCAGCTGGTGTCCTGTGTCACCCTGGTGATGCCAACAGACAGAAGAAGACAGACAGACCAAGAGTTGCTGTACAGGTCTTTTCTTTGTTGTCGTGGTTGGTTTGGTACATCTTAGCATCTGCGTCATACAAAGGGGGGAGCAACAGCCATGGCTTTTGGTCAGATTCAGGGGGCATGAGGGGGTGCCCCTCCCCTCCCCCCAGGCACTGACACATTTAAAGAAAGCAGAGCAACAAGGACACAGCACAGATGTGGGAAAGGGATTCCCCCGCGAGAGAAGGATGGTCGTCCTCACCTGAGTCTCGCTAGAACCCCCACCCCAGGACCAGCACAAACACCTCCAATCTCTCCCCAAGGAAGAAGTGGGGCAGCCAGAGCAGGGAGGGGAGTAGGGGACATGTGGGGAAGGTATGTCCTCAGGCCTGGGAGACATACATCACCTGAGCCATCTGATCCCCAGCTGCCTGTCCCATCAAGGGCATGCAGGACCCTAGGTTGGAACAGCTGGGTGGTGGGGCGGGCAACTCTGCCAGCTAGGTGCTGGGGGCTCTCAGGGCTGGGGTTCTGCCCATATCCTCTAGCCAGAGCCTGTAAGACAGCTTCTTTGCCCACCAGCTGTCCCACCTGAGAGCGACCTGGGTTGCTGAAATACTTCTATTCCCTGTCTCTCTCTCCCTCTTCCCCTGCTGCTTCCTTCCCTCTCTGTCTCTCTCTCTCACACACACATACCCCTACTTAAGAGGGTCTGTTGACTTCCTGCTTGCCTTTGCGGGGACCCTACATGGTTTTGCTGGTAAAGATACCTTCCAGGAGCTGAGGCTGCCCATGTGTGCAAGTCCTGGCTCACTGCCTGCACCCAGCTTGGGTGATCCAGAGAAGTCTTCTCCCTCATCTCTGCTGGTGAGCTCCCAGGCACGCAAGTCTGGCCGTGGTCTTCCCTGGCAACCACGCATGCCCACAGCAGGTGCTGCCCACTCCCTTGAATCTCATTGTTTTCACCATATACAAATGATTGCTCCTTCTTACTTCCCTAGCTGAAGAGTGTCTCCCTGATATGTTGTAAGTGTGCACTGAATTCTGGGACTGCTCCCTCCCAGCCTCCTAAGTGTATCACAGACACACTGTCCCACTTATGTGTGGCACACCCATCCTCCTCCCATCCAGTGGATCACACACACCTCCCACCCCAGGTACCTCATGTGAACATCCCTTCCCTGCCAGAGCACACTCCACACATATCTTGTTCCCCCTCTCCCTCCACATGTGTGTGTTGCACACAACATCTTAACTGGGTCACACGTTAGCTTCTTCCCACAGTGAGGTCTGTATGAGGAATGATAGTCATCATGTCCCCCTGGATCTGACAGTGATCCCCTGGCAGTGGTTGGAGGCAGGTGTGCCCCATGCTGAACTCCTCCCTTGCTATCACCTCCAGGAAGTCCTCTAGTCCTGCTTCTCAGGAGTAGGCCTGAGGAGTCTGGAGGAGTCTAGGCCATACCTCAGACTAATCCACCCACCCTGGAGGGTACTCTTATATGGAGAAAACCCTGAGCCAGCTCTGGAGGTACAGAGGGGCTGTGGAGACCACCAGGGACATCCTCTGAGGGTCCCAGGATATCTGACATGGCTGGGTTCCTTTGCTTACCTGAAGCTTCCTGAGCCTTGGTCTCTGCTGCCCATCTGGCACTCTCTGTGTCCTGGCACTATCTTTGAGATCTGTGGGCCCCTGTCAAGGAGGGGATGTTTTTGAACACTTGGGATCCACATCTGTGTCTAGGTGGGGCTCATAGACAGGGTCTGGGGAGGCCTGGGGCCCCTGGACTGGGCCCTGCCTATCTCTGTCCCAGGACCCCGAGGGCTCTAGAGAATGACCATCCTGCCCAGGAAAAGAGACACAGACAAGCAGACAATAGGGGTGCGAGGTGGCTCCCCATCACAGACACAGGCACAGACACAGGCCCCCTGGATGGGGGGCAGGACACAGGGGTACAGGGGAGGGGCCGGGGGCGGGGGAGAAGGGCAAATCCAGGGAGCTGGAGCTGCTGGAGCCCTGCTCCCTAGAGAAGGGACAGACCAGGGGATTTTTCTGGTTCCCTAAACATATGGATTGTTTTGTCTCATCTTTAAAGTATTGCAGTCTAACTGATATGGCTTTAACTATTGGAAACAGACAGAGAAGACACGTGTCTCTCTCTGAAATAAAAGCATAAATCCACTAACATGGAAAACCTGCAGAATGCAAACTGGGGTCAATGGGGCAGGAGCTTCAGGGGCAGGCAAGTCGCCCCCTCCCTGGGCCCTGCTTTTGGGGTTGGCCCTGGTGGGGGCCCAGCATGGCTTCTTGGGGCTCTGCCAGGGTCAGTCCAGTGGGCTTCTGAGGACCTCAGGCAGGAGCCCCCCCAAGGGTGGGAGGACTCTAGGCCAAGGACAAGGTCTCCTGTTGGATGTGGCCACCTGTGACCAATGGTTTTGGGGCCAAGACGGGGGCATCTTACCTATGTTTTTTCTCCCCAGCATGCATTCTGCACCCAACTGCCTATTCAGAGCCACACACGTGCGCACGACAGTATCAGCATATCTGACATTCTCTCAAACACATACTTCCACCACATCTAACACATACCCTTCTCCCCAGACACACGTGCCAAGCTGAAATGTGCAAACCCTACCACACATACAAGATGGCTAGAAAACAGACACAACACAGTCTTCATTCATACACACCCCCTCAAACAAGCCCACGTACACAAGGCTGCCTCCCACACACGATCCTTATCTAACACAGGGATGTGATTAACATACACACAATCTCAAGACATACGTACACTGTATTGACACGCTTATAGGTACAATCTTAGGACACACAGTTGCTGATGCAGTCTCTGCCACACACACTCATGTGTGCATAGACACACACTTTCCTCTCTCATTTGCTCCTTGGCCCCCCAGTTCTTACACAACTGACTGAGCAGGAGGCCTTGACAATTTGGGGTGGGGGGGAACAAATGTCATTTTCACACATCCCAGAGGAGAGTTTGTTCTTGGCCAATGAGATGAATGGACAGATGCCTTCTGTCAAGTGGGAACTGGCTTCTCCCCAAAGCCTTGGGGCTTTGGCCAGCAAAGGTCCTCCTGGGGACCATGGGGCCCTGGAAGCACATGGACAGGATAGGGTTGGGAAGAGGGGTGAATAGGAATGGGGGCAGCTTGGCTGTACCAATGGTGGGGTCCCATGGCATGGGCCACCGCTGCCCAATGGCTCCAAGTATTTTCTAGGGGGGCCTGGGTAGCCCCTTGGCTGGGCAAACTGGACCCAGCCTGGCAGTGGGGCCCCAGGACCCAAGTGGAAGAGGGGGAAACAAGGGGCTGCTCTACCCTGGGTCCTCTCCACAGATGAGTTAAAGTCCAAAGAGGATCCATTTGGAGGGACTGGCTTGGCAGGGGCTATGCCTCTTCGGGTGGGGTTTGGAGAGGAGTGATCCTGGGTTGGGTGTCATCTCAGGGGAAGGAGAGAAGGAGAGCCCCAGCCTTCTGCCAAGACCTAGGCCTGGCCAGAATACAGCAGGGCCTCTCAGGCTGGGCCCTCACAGGGCAGGCTTACCCTGACTCCCTTCCTCAGAGCCAGGCCATTCAACACCCCTGCCCTGACCTGGAGGCCCACTGTGGGTCAGAGGCCAAAGGTCGGCATTCTGGGCAGGGTTGGAATGTGTCATTACTTTGGCTGGCTTGGGACAATGGTCCTCCTGGCAGTGGGGTGCATGAAGGAATGTATGGGGGTTACCACACTAGCATAGACCTTAGGCTTCCTTCCAGAGGGGGCCCTCAGTACCTCTGACACTGGGTTCAATGCCCCCTACTGGGGGGGGGAGGAAGCTGTGTTCCCTTTTTCAAGCAACTTGAAGTGAGGTGGGGGCTGGATACCCCAGGATGAAGGGGGTGTGAGGGAGTGCTGAGAGGGAGGAGTCCCTGGCCGGGGAAGGGGGGCAGAGGTCAACTGAAGTTTTCCCCTTCAAAACTAAGACTTAACTGAATAAAAAGAAAAGAAAGAACCCAAAAAAAAAAAAAAAAAAAAAAAAAGGAACAAGTGGAGTGGGAACAGGGCAGGAGGGCCGGTTACTTCTTGAACATGTCCTGCAGTGGCCCCGGGAGATATTTGAGCACCGTGTCCAGGATGCTCTCTTCCTCTTCCTCCTCTTCATCCCCGCAGCCTGCAGGGATAGCCTTCTTGGGCCGGGTCAGGCTCCCCTCGCAGGGCTGCTCCAGGGCGGCCTTCTCCTCTGCCTCCTTCTCTTCCTTCTTCTTCAGCCCATACTGGGGAGGAGGAGGGCAGACATGAGCATGAATGGGGCAAGGAGAGAGCTGGGTGGGTCTCAAGGTCATGCAGGCTCAGCTGGGCCACTCCTGGAAACTCCCCAAACCTCAGTCCTCTCATCTATAAAATAGGGATAAGGATGCCTCCCTTATGGGGTTGTGCCTGTCCTTAACAGGTGCCCCATTAGCGTCCGTGCATGGGGTTTCCTTTAAAATTAATACCTGCCCCTAGTAACTTCTCTGCTCTTCTGAAATCCCCCAAGATTTGACATCTGAACGTCCTTCCTTATGTTTGGATGACAAAACTTGATCTGAGCTCATGGGAGGCTACTTACAGCCTTGATTTTTTGCAGTGGTGAGACTAGACTCATATACTGAACTGTTTGGCCGATGGTGACAGCTGCAAACCCATTGAGAGTGAGGTGCAAAGGTAACAGGTCCTCAGGCACTATGGTGTTTTCCTAAAATTCCCAAATTCTGGATTGCAAACATTTGGTCTCCAATGTCTCAGGTATAAGATTGTGGACCACAGCCGCAAACATTAGGGAGCACGTCTCATGGGCATTATCTTATTCAATCCCCATAACACTCCTTCCAGGGAGCTGTGCCTGTGACACTCACTTTACCCTCTTAGGAGAGCAGCTCTCAGAGCTAGGTCTAAAGTTGGAGCTGCGGTTTGCGGGGAGTGGGGGGGAGGGTGGAGGAGGTGCAGGGGTGCGGCTTAACCTCCATGCCTTCTACTCTCCAGGCAGTTGGGAGGTGCTGACCTTGTCTCGGATCTGCTGCCGGACCTTCTCCCGCTCAGCCTCCATGCGCGCATGCTTGGCTTTACGCTCCTCTTCCTGCTGTCGCAGAGCCTCCTGTCGCTCTTCTTCCTTCTTCTGTGCGTCTGGGTCCTTCTCCTCCTCTCCCCCCAGCATCTTCCCCATATCCTTGGTGGCCCCTAGAGTGGATGGGTTGGGGAGGGAGAAAGTAGGGTTGGGGGGTCAGGGCTGGGGATGGAGGGGCCTAGTGCTCTGCGGGTCCCTCCCAGCTGGGTTGGGACTCAGGTCGGGGAGTGAGGGGTGCTGGGCTCGGGGCCTCACCTCCAAGGGCCTGCTTCATGACGAAGTCCATGACGCCAGTTCCAGTTAGCGTGCCCTAGTGTGCAGTCAAGTTTGCATGCAGTGCTTCTGGCAAGGCCTGGCTCAGGAAGATGTGTCAACCTGTAGAGTAGAGTCGGGGATCAGACAGGAGAGGCCTCAGCTCACACAAATGGCAGCCTCACCCTGGTTCAGGCCCCAGGCTCCATCAGCTGAGGCCAGGACTCGATGCCCTGGCACCCATGGGAAGGAGATGGAAAGGGGCTATTTCCTGAGTACTTGCTGCAGGCCAAGCACTTATGTGTGGTCACATGTCTTCGGATTCTAAAACCTTCATCTTGACCATATTGCTTTAATTTGGTTGAAGCCAAGAGTGCTAGAAGGAACCCAGGAGTGCTAGAAAGAACCTGGAATTTGGAGTCAGGCAGACAGAGCTTGGTTCTTATACCTCCCTCATTTCTTGTTTGCCATGTGACATTCAGCCAGTTACTGAACCCCCTTGAGTCCCAGTTTCCTCGACTATATGAAAGAATGGCGGTGCCATTCTTTCCCAGTGCTACTGTGGAGACTGGAGAAAATTTCTGCCTGGCCCACGGGATCAACGCCTAGATGGAATGAGCACACTTAGGGCCCCAGCAAATCTTTTAAAAAAAGAACAGTCAGCTTGGATGAGCATATCCAGACTTCTGAAATTAGACAAATGGAGAAATAAGTTACTTTTATTGCAACAAACATGTAAGTTTTTGTGTTTTATAGCTTAATACTGATTTTTATTTTGAATTACACATGGGAGGTTGGAGACATGATAATCTTGGGGCTTAGGACCTTTAAAGTACCAAGCACAGACCTTGTAAGCACTCAGCTTATGTTAGTCCTCCCCTTCTCTCTCAATTACCAACTTTCAGTTTTTATTATATTTTTAATTGTCCTTTTTTTTGGGGGGGGGCCTGAGAAGGTTTTCTCCAAATAAAAACTTTTTTTTTTTTTTAAGATTTTATGTATTTATTTGACAGAGAGAGAGAGAGATCACAAGTAGGCAGAGAGGCAGGCAGAGAGAGAGGGGGAAACAGGCTCCCAGCCGAGCAGAGAGCCCGATATGGGGCTCAATCCCAGGACCCTGAGATCATGACCTGAGCCGAAGGCAGAGGCTTAACCCACTGAGCCACCCAGGCGCCCCTCTCCAAATAAAATCATAGTGGGAATCCCAATATGCAAAATACATAGAAGTGGAACTACTCTTAGTGGGGAGGGGTGGAGCTTCCCTCCTCCATTGACCTCCTTCTACTTTGTTTCCTTCAAATCCCTGAAAATTTCAACCCTGATGTAACTCTTAGATTTCCTTTTTAGTTCCACCATTCAGTTTCATGGTTTTTTTCCATAGACAAAGCCACCACAAATCCCTTTTTGGGTGTGGAGGGGAACATCCATGAGCTATCCAAAGTGTGATGTAGTCACCTGGGGCCAGGCCTCCTCCCCCGGGCCTGGGAGCCTGCACAGCCTTGGGGTCTTTATGATTTGCTAGGAGGAAAAAGGGAAACAGTGGCAGAGAAGCAGCCTGGATATCACAACCAGGTTGAGTTCAAGGTCACTGGCTTTTTGTTGATGATGGATTTTCCTCATTTCTTTCAAAATGAGAAAACATATCAGCAGACTGAGGTCTTTCCATCAAATGGGGCCCAAGAGTTTATTTGAGGACTTCTACGCGATCATACCACCTGACAGGTTGTTTGGAGGAGGGCAAGTCATGATGGAGTAGAAAAACGTTGCCAGGGGCCTTAGCATCAGACACACCTGGTTAGAAGTCCAGGCTCTGATCACTCCCGGGCTGTGGCCTCCTGGGAAAGCAGTGTGCTCCCTGCCAGTGACAGGAGTATTAAGCCTACCCTTGTACTGATATTTGAAGAAGAGGAGATCCTGGTCAAGTGCCTGGTGTGTAGCAGCTGCTACTTAGTGTGGGCCGTTGCTGACTGCATGTTTATAAGGACATGCAAAAAAGGAGCAGGATTTCTAGGAAATGCAAAGAACCCACCCTGACCCAGAATTCTGAGTTTGAAAGGCAGCTCAGCTCAGTCAATTAAGATGTTTTCACTTGATTCAAAAACATTTCGAAGAGACTACATTTCTAACAACAGGAAATGAACAATTTAATAATCAAATGATTTCAGGAACTACTGGGTTCCTCCTCTCTGTTTCTGTGCAGCTTAAGGAATTGGCAGGTGGTGCTGGAGGACACAGGACTCTAATTTGAGATGCCTCAAATTGGTCCACAGGGCACCTGGCCTTTAGGTCCAGCCTCATCCCTAACTTGAGGCTCTGGCAAGTCTCTCTCCTGGACCAGATGATCTTCTGGGCCTTCTTCCCAGTGGTTCTGTTGGAGCAATTCTGCAACATTTGAACTGCCAACCACCCAACTGTGTCCTCAAATCCTTCTTCTGTCTTGGTTCTGTGACTTAGTTCTTTCCTCTCCTCCATCTCCTACCATACTCTCTCCTCTCCTACTGCTCCCTCTTCCCTCCCCACCCCAGTTTTGCTGCCTCCTGTTGTTCCTTTCCTTTTTTCAGTAAGTGTTTTCCCTAGTGACTTTAGCCCGTGCCTCGTTTTCCTCTCTAAAGTTTCCCTAGGAGAACTCATCCTTTAATGATACCTAGACATCTATGGGCTCTCAGACCCCTATATTCATTTATCCAACAAGTTTCAGTTAAGCATCTACTATGTACTAGGCAGTGTGTTAGGTACTGGGGTTTTAAGAGTGAATAAGACAAAGTCCTGCCCCCATGCAGATTACATTTCGGAGTGTGTGAACTGAGTGAGCGAGTGTGTGTGTGTGTGTGTGTGTATGTGTGTGTGTAGGGAAATAGGCAATAAATGAATCAAGAAGTACACTTGCCTTCCTCTTGAACACCTCCCTCTGGATATCCCATGGCACCATTCAAAGTCAACATGCCATCTCTCTATCACCACACCATCTCCTTCTTTGGACTCTTCTGCTTCTAAGCATCCATTCAAGGAACCTTGATTACCACCCCTCCCCACCCCGCAATATGCAAAGTACATCTACTCAGTGAGGGCTGAGTCTTCTGGATACTTACATCCCTGTCGCTCGAGGTGCCCCCCTTGTAGCCTGCTGGGATTTAGTAGCTTCTTGGGTCCACCCCAGAGTCCTGCTGCCCACTCCCAGCATGGCTCTCTCAGCTCTCAAGTAATTTCTTGTTCATCTTGTTGAGGCTTCCTTAACCAATTTCTCAATGCCCAATGTCCTCCTCCCCTATCCCCTTTTACAGATGACTTTCCTCCCACTTCATGCGGCGTATTGGAAGGCTTGTGGGCTCTGGGTCAGGCATACCTGACTCTGATCCTGAATCTGCTACTTTTTAGCTCTGTGATGGTGAGTAATTGTCTTAACCTCCCTCCCTCATGCAATGAGGATTACAATACCCCCTTGAAAGGTTAGAAATAGTGTATACAATGCCTTTGGCACATGTGGGGGGGCTTGGTAAATGGTGACTATTATCAAAATGATTGATGCCAGGTGGTATGAGCTCCTGCAACCTTCCTTCCTAGTTTCTGAAGATGAGGTCCCCCTCCTTCCTCTTGAAGTTAATCTATCTGCCTGAGCCGCAGATCTTCTCTCCTTAGGCTTTCATGTTCCCTCTTCCTCACATCCTCAGTCTCTTCTCTGTGGGTCTCTTTATCCCCTTCCTTCTCCAGCTCCTGCTCTGAACCACTTTTCCCTTCCTCTCTGCCCTCTACCTTTGTGATGAAGGGGTCTCCACTTGGTTTCTCCACTCCTTCACCTCCGGGTCAGCCCTGCGGCTCTGTGAGATCAGAGATCCACTGCCTCTACACTGCCACCAAAATTGCCCCCGTCAGAGCCACCAGAGGCCTCCCAGATGCCAGATCCTGGAGCGTTTTCCCATCCCTCTGTAGCGTCAGATGTTGATGATGACCTCTATTCTTTCCCCATCCCTCTATTTTTCAGCCCTCTTCTTGGATCTCCTGAATTCTATGACAGAGCACTCCTGTGGTCTTCAGCCTCCTTCTCAGACAAGTCTTCTCTCTCTTTCCTTTAAAATGTAGATGTTCCCCAAGTTATCTCTCTCCCTCTTCCTTCTCCTGCTGTGCCTCCTTCCCCCACTGTTTCCCTTGGGAATATCACCTAACCCTATTGATTTATGCCCTTCTTTATTCACAGACACACTCTCTCCACCACTTGCACATTTAAATCTCTGCTGGATATTGTCACAAGGATAATCTCAGATTCAATCTGTCCAAAGATCAATCTCACCCTTGTTTCCCTCACCCAATCATTTTTTCTTCTAGTGTGCCTTGTTCCAGTTGCCTCAGCTGAAAACTCTGGAGTCAGTGATTTCTTTATTCACTCACTCACTCACTCATCTGAATGAGTCTCTGAGCATCTACTCTGCCAGGTGCTGTTCTGGAGGCTGGGCTGTGGTAGGGAAAATGGGAGTCATGTTTGCTCTCACAGCATTCAGTGAGCTGGGGAGGTAGACACTCACAAAAAACTACACAAGGAACTGGTGAATTAAAACTGGGTTGGGGTGCTGAGAAAAAAGTCTGGAGGCCTTCTGCATCTGCACCCTCTTCTACTACGGCTACTAATGTCTTGGTTCAGGGCCTCGACGTTCTGGATCGGTGCATAATCTCTACGTCTGTCCCTCCCTCAGCTCTCATCCGTCCTCCACATGACTGTCCAATTAGTCTTCCTGACGGGCAGATCTGCTCATCAAACACACCCTGCAGTGGCTCGCCACGGCCTTGTTAAACTGACCACAGTCCTTGTGCTGACCTTCAAGTCCTGCACAGTCTAGCACCTGCCTGCCTTGCCGTTCCTTTCCCATCCCTTGCATGTGACTCTGCTTCAGCTATACCTGAACACATATTATATTTGAAAACCACTGGGCATTTGTTCCTGCTGTTTTTACAGCCTGCGAGCCTCTTAACCTCCTCTCTGCCAGTTCAAATCCTAGCTTCACTACTTACTAAGCGACCTTG
The DNA here is from genome assembly GCF_002288905.1 of Enhydra lutris kenyoni. NCBI lineage: Eukaryota > Metazoa > Chordata > Mammalia > Carnivora > Mustelidae > Enhydra > Enhydra lutris. The sequence goes on from NW_019154089.1 coordinate 14,435,694, forward strand.
AGCAAGTGGTTTAATCTTTTCTCATCTGTACGATGGAGACGATAATACCCAAGGCATGTTGTGAGCATTAGACGAGATAAACAAATGAAGTGCTCTGCTGAGTGCTTGACACACAGTAGCTGTGCAGTACATATTGGCTGTCATCATCATCATGATCATCATGATCATCACTGTTAAAGCAGCAGCAACAGCAATATTAATTTTCAAAGCTCCCTCTCAAACATGACTCTCTCTGTAAAATATCCCAGATCTCCTGGGTGAGATGTGATGGTGTCTTCCTCTTCTGAGACCCACGGTACTTTCTAGAGCAGCCTTGCCTGCCTGCAGCTCACGCACTCTGTCCAGCTATGTGTCTTTCCCTTCCTGATCACTCTGAGTTCCTTTCGGGGCAGGGCCTATATCTTGTTCATTTCCCTTATCCCAGAGTCCATAACATCTCCTGGTTCATGGTAGAGCCTCATGACATATTTGCTGTGTTGAATTTAATGTGTGCCAGCGAGTATGTGAGTATATGCATTCAGAGTGTGATCCTGCGTGTCTAGCTCTGAACTTCGGCATCGTGTGAGTCTGCGTGAGCGTGTGTGCAGGCGTGTGTGTAGATATTTTGCCATATGCCTGTAGGAGTGCTGAGGTCGGGCAGGTTGCATGCTGTTGAGGATGTGGGCCAGACCGCCAGGAGGCGCTCCTCAGCGGTTCTGCGGGAAACCTTGGTCTATTCCTGCGCGGGAAGGGTGGTGGTGGTGGTGGTAATGGTTGTGGGGTGGGGGTGGTTGTGATGCTGGGCTGGGGGAGGGGAGACAAAAAGGGGGAGAGAGAGGGGTGCTGCTGCAGCACGTTTCTCTGCCATTAGCGCATCCAGAACCTAGGATACATCTTCAGCTTTCCCTCCCCGACTTCCTCCAGCCTGTCCCAACCTGAAGGCAGCGGAGGTACCTCCTTCAGGCTTGGCCTTCTGAGCCCCAAGCGGTTTCGGGACGACTGGGCCCCGCCATCCGACAAGCAGATTCGGGCACCTGCAGTGTTTGTCCTTGTAGCTGTTTTTCTGTTCTTATGGCTCAAGTCCAGGCTATATTCACCGCAACTCAGCCCAACACTCATTTCCTTTTCACAGGGGACCCTAACGCTAATGGCGGTGGCAGAGACAGGGGATGTCCCTTTATTCCCCCACCCCACCCCCACTCTACGCCCCTGGAAAGGAGAAGCCCTGGGGGAGGGGAAGGAGCAGTGGGGGATGGGAGGGGGTAGGGAACGGGCTCCCTCAGAAAAGCAGAAGTGGCGGGGGCTTCTTGGTTACCCCGCAGTAAAGGATAGGAGTCCAGGCGCCCCTCTCCCGGTCTCCTGCGGAGACCAGCACAGCCAGCAGCTCTGCGCTGGAGCTCGCGGTTGGCCACTGAGAGCGCCCCTCCCCCAACGCACAAAGCTCCAACCCCAAGACCCAGCCTGGTATCAAACTTTGATGGGGTAGGGGGCAAAGTGGGGCCCGCGAGGGCCTCAGATGGGACGGTAACTAATGACCCCGGGCAGAGAACGTGCGCTGGCCAGACCTCGGCTCCTCCTCCTCCGAGGACAAATGGTCCCCTTGGTCCCTCACCTCCAATCGACGTTTGAGGCTTTCCTCCCCTCCACCTTCGGCCTGCCCTCCCCCTTCCCGGCGCCCTCTGACTCACTCGGGGAGCCAGAACCCCTTCGGGGGTGGCTCCCTCCTCCCGGGCGAAGAGGGCTCTGGAGGGTTCCAGGTTAAGCACAGCCTGAAGTAGCTTAGATCGACGTCCCCCCATCCTCAACCCCGTGAGCTCGAAGTTGTTCTCTAGGTTCAGACTTGAGTCTCCCGCCGCCCTCGAGGCGGTCCTGGCTCCCCGCGAGCCAGGCTGTTTCGGGCTTCTGCCGGGAGGTCTCCGGGTCGGGGCCCACTCCTCCTTCCCAGTTTGCTCCGGCTTCACTCCCATTCCTCCGCCTGCTCGCTTTCACCCTGGCGGGGAGCTGTCCTTTCAGCACCACGGCGAGCGTGCCCAGGAGGGTCCCAGATGCTGCCGCGCAGCCGCCCTTTCCGGCTCCCGGCCAGTCTTGGGGAGATGTCCCCTCGAAAGCCGTACTCCCCAGCCTCCCAGGCTGCCCTGCAGCCTCACAGCGAGAGCCGGGACCCTGTTGCCCACAGCCCGGCTCCGCCCTCCCGGCCCGTGGTCAGCACAGACCTGGCGGTCCACGAAACCGTCTGAGCCACTGCAGGGCTCCGGGCGTACTCAGCGAGGCAATTCTTCTGCTATTCCAGCTCCCGCCGCCGCCTCGTGCAACTCCACCAGGCGAGCTGGGGCCGCGGCTCCTGCCGCGGGCGGCTGCCGGAGGCGCCCTCCAATCACGCCCCTCAGCCAGGCCCTGACGTGCTACCGCTCCCCTTCCAGATGGGAAATTCAAATCTCTCTCTCTCTCTCTCTCTCTCTCTCTCTCTCCCCCTCTCGCTCTCCCTCTTTCCTCTGCCTCTCCCTCTCCTTCCTTCTTTTCTTCTCCCCCCTATGTCCTCCCTCTCTCTTCTCTCTTCCTCCTCCCCCTTCCCCTCTCCCTTTTCCATTCTTCCTCCTTAGCCCATCTCTTTTCTCTCTCCAGTCCCCTTCCCCCTCCACCTTTCCCTGTCCCCACCCCGCCAAGACATCCCTCTGCCACTACCCGCCCCACACCCCCTGCAGCCACCTGTCCTGGCCAGAGCTCTTAAGACCACAAGCTTCTTGCTTCAATGCACTGAGGGGAGGATGGAGGGTTCTTTAAAGCAAAGCTCAAAGATCACCTGCTCAGTAAAGCCCTCCTGATTTCCTCCAGGAAGAATTGGTCACTCTCTTCTCGGGACTTCTGCCACCCCTAAACACACACCAGTTTCAGAGGCTTTTCTTCCTCTATTTGCTTGTCTCTTGCCTGTGAGCTCCTGTAGGACAGGTCCACCATCAGAACATCTTTACAGCCCCTTAGCACCATGTCCTGGTACAGGAGTACTCAAGAAACACTGATGGATCATGTGGGTAAGGCCCCAGCAGGGGATAAGGAATCCTTCATATGGATCCAGAGGAAGAAGGCTGCTGCAGAATTCAGTGTAAAATTCAATTCCCAATGCCTTGTAGATCTGATATCCTGTGAAGAATCAGGAATCCTTTGGCCAACTTTATTCTAGAAGGCTATGTCTTTCTCTTGTATGGCCAGGTAAGAAAACGGTCCTCCAAGAGGCAGGGCAACATCTGTCCCCATCCCCCAGGACCTTCCTCCTCCTTTCACATTCATTTCTCATTTTATTACTGTCTCCTAATGAGCCTCTCTATTCTGCCTGCCATCTTTTGGCTCTAAAACGCTTCCTTTAATCCAGACCAATGTGTAAGAAAATGGCTTAGGAAAGGAGGGGCCTTGCATCAGGCCTTTGAAAGATTTGCAGGAGTTTATGCATCAGTCAAGGTTATGTCAGAGTGAAGATGACTTCTGCTTCTGTAAAGGGATGGCTTCCTTCCAAGGAGGGAGCTGCAAGAGCTGCAGAGGGACAGGATTGGGAGAGGAAGGAGGTATGATTTTGTTCCAAAAGAAGGGGACTGTTCCTTTGCAGAAGTTCACAGCAGAGACCTCAAAGTGAAGGACCTCCACAGGTCAGAGGCCATTGGTAGAACCACCCTCCTTGCCTGTCCTCTTCTATGGCTCATCTCTGTTCTCCCCTTACAGGCTATGGGGCTTGGTATAGGGAAGACCCTTTATTTATGGCTGAGTTCTGTTTAACACTGTGTTGGGCCATGAACATGCTTATTTTTAATTTTTCTTCCCTTTCCTGAGGCAGACACTCATGGAGGAGGGGCAGAAGGGAGGCTGTTTGATTAGAGTGACTTAGACTTGCCACTAATGCCTGAGGGGAGATCTGGGCAGGGAGATCTGACATCATGCCATTTCAAGACTCACAGTCCTCCTCCTCTCTCTCCTTCTCCCTCCTTTCTCCCTGTTCTTCTAGAACAGAAGCTCAGTGAATGGGACCTGGCTGGCAGCACTCTAGTTACAATTGGGGTTTTTCCATAATGGGCATTATCTTTAACATGAACATCAACCAAGCTGGGCTAAAAATCCAGCCATCTTTCAGAAAAATACTGAACTCAGTTCTGGATACCGTACTTTAAGATGGATTTGATAAGCTTGTGTATGTTTAGAAGAAAAGGGTGGTTTGATGGTGGGTGTTTGAAAATCAGGCCAAATGAGGGAGAGTTGAAGGATTTGAAGATGTTTCATCTGGAGGGGAAGATGCTGAAGGGGCAGGTCTTGCTCAGTTTGTAATTCCAGCACTTAGCATGATGCCTGACAGAGCTGGTGCTAAGGAAATGCTTGTTGGATGAATGAATGACCGCTGCAAGGAAAGAGGAGTACTCTTGTTTTTACCAGCCCCGAAGACAGAATTGGAGCAACAGGGGAAAGGTAAAGCGAGGCAGACAGAAACTCTATGAGAAAGAATCTTCTCTCAATTGGAGTTGTCCAGCCATAGAATGGACTGCCTCGTATTAGGTAGTGAGTTCCCCATCCCCTGGAAAAATGTCAGCTGGGTGGCAGGTGACAGCTAATGCCCCCTTTGAACTCAAGCTTCTGTGAGTCTATAAAAAATTGTATGAGCTGACATGAATCATGTCTAGCTGCAGAAAATCTTACTGGTGAATAAAAGGACAACTCTGTCAAGCCTTGTTGGCTTCATCCTGTTGAATGATTAGGGGTAAATCAGTGCACTGCAGCCACTGATGCTTTCCTTTGAAGAAAGATAGTGAAAACCTGAGTACTTGCTCCCTGTTCACTCTTGCCAGCCTAGACATGGCTCCTAAATAATGTCCATGTAGAAAAGTCACTAGATATTTTAGCCATTTCCTAATGATTGTAATACTACTAATCATAGCAACCATTAGGCCCCCATTATGTCTCAGGTGCTTAGTTTGTTGCTTTGCATAAATTACATTCTCTCCTTTAGTTCACACAAACCTCTGTTTCCAAGATGGGGAAGTCGATCCCCTGGGAGATACAGTGAGTCTTTGGCATAGCCAGAATTCCAGCCCAGGCCTGCCTGGTGCTGAGCTCTGGGGTCCTTTCACCCCCCTGGGCTGCTTCTCTTCTGACACATCCCACAGCCTATGGAAATGTAACTTTTGCTCTGCAGATTTTTTTTTTCGTTGACATTTATCATCTTCCCTGTTCTCCAGATTCTAAAAAAAAAAACAAAAAACAAAACAAAAAACAAAACACAAAAACCCAAAACCAAAAACCTGCCTTGAATTCACACCCAGATTGGGGTCCTCATGTCATGTGGGTTGTCAGCATCTCCTTCATCTCCTGAATCTCTAATCCAGTGGCTGTGAGTCCCCCCTCCCCTAGCCAGCCTGCTCTGTAGACAGCTTGTAAGAGTCACCTGGTAAAATATAGATGTGGCTCTGCTAAAGATGTCTTACCCTGGCTCGGGCTGAATCTCCACTTTTATTTATAAGCCCTGTGGTCTGGGACGGGGGGCCAGATTTGAACAGATTTTTAAAATTATATGTACATGCCTTGAATGTTCACTAGGAAACCAATCAAGAGAGCTAATGTCAGTGCTTTGTGTGAGGATCGAGGAACAGTGTGTGAAGAATGACAACTGTCAGAGCCCATAAATGCGGTGATCAGTGAGAATGGCGTTTGTCCAAAGGTCAGACCATTTCTGCGCTGCAGTTGCCTTGGTCCAGAGGGTACTCTGGATGCAATGCGGGATGTGAAGAAGAGCCTGCTGGCTGGGCTGACCTCAGCTGGGAGTGAAGCTGGGGGATGCAGGGAGGCCTCAGAATGCTCCTGACACCGACTCTACAACCTGCCATTCTACCTTGAGCCTGGAGGGGCAGAGTTGGTCTTGGTTTGAGGGGGTGGCCTGTGTGCCAGAGGCAGAAACAGAACTGTGGGGGTGGTGCGCAGGGAAGGGCTTCTGGCTACCTTGCTCATCTGATGAGTGCCTCCCTTCTTGTCACTGATAATGGCTATAGTGCCACGGTCAGGATGTGAGTCTGTCTCCTTCACCATGAGTGGCAGTGTGAAGGTAAACCCATCGGTGTGCAGTGGGGCCTGGGCGTGTGTGCCCACCGGGGCAGAGCCATGTAGGGGGCGGTAAGGTCCACGTGGAGGGACGCAGGTGCTCATTGGGCAGGTGTAGGTCTGTTGCTGTGTGATTCTCAGCGTGCGGGGATGTCTCCCTCCCGATGCAGAGCATCCCCGACATGGGTGTATCACCAGGTGTAAAGCCAATCGGGCTGTCGGTACAGTGGAATGTGTTACTGACCTGGTATGGTGGGTCGGGTGCCGGCGTAGTTATCGCCTGCAGCTGGGCAGCTTGTGCAGGGTACAAGCACGCAGAGTGGCATTTACTAGGGCAGCTGCCAAGGCTCGAGTCATGTCACCATTTCTGTGTGATGGTGTATGTCTAAGTGTCACTGTCAGTGAGAGATGACACAGGGGATAGGGAATTACCGTCAGTATGACATGGGGCCATCATCGGCGCCAAGGGTTTAGGTGTGTGTCACAGTGGACTGGCACACGTGTCCCTGTCATTGTTGGGACAGAAAGGATGTGCGCGCGTGCAGCCAGGAGTGTCATCACCACTGCACAGGCATAAATGTGTCACTGAGTGTGACCGATTCCTCCTTTTCCATTTTTTCCCTCCTACCAGAAAGGCCCTTGGCAACCTAACCTGCTAGCTCCTGCCCCACCTGGGAAGCTGTATAAACCTTTGGATTCTCTGTTATCCACTTTTGTTTCCCAGAAAGAGAGTTCCCAGCTCCCCATCTGAACCCTGACTCACTGGTGTGGCACAGAGTGTGTGTGTGGGAATCCCTTGAGGAGCCCCTCTCTATCCCAGAGCCCTGCCCCCAACTTGGAGCCCCTTGCCAGCCCAGCATCCTCCTACCAGCTCCGCAGAGGTCCTCTGCCACCCTTCATCCCATCCCCACCCTCCCAGATCCAGGCACTCATTAGCATGTCAAAGCAGTCCTCTTGCAGCCCACGCGGTGTACCCTGGGATATCCCCGCACAGTTAGCTCCCTCTCATCTTGAGCTTTCCTGAAACCTTACATTTTCATGTCTGCCACACCAGTCTGTGGTTCCCCTACCATCCGGCACAGGGAGGATGCTTTGGGGATAAATCATTCCTCCTTTGCCTGGTTCTTTTTCTAACTCTCTGCTGGGACTTCTGCCTCCCCTCCTCTAATCTAAGCCCTTCCGTCGCTCTACGGTGTGGTTGGATCACCCTTTCCATCAGGAATTCTTCCTGATGATCCTAGATGCTCCTGTCAACCCAGATCCAGACAGTGCCTCCCATCAAGCCTCCTCATCTGAGTCCTAGCCCTGGACTTGCTCAGGGACAATAGGGGGGGGGCATCAGAGTTTGCCCCATGTCCTCAGGAAGTCCCCCTTCCAGAATGTCCTTCCATCCTTGTGACACTCGGTCCCTTTTCCCCTTCCCCATGTGAAGCCCATGCTCAGAAAGATAGTTTTTATATCTTAGAATCCTTTTCTTAGGCACATGAAAACAGAATAACAGAGTGCCAGAATACTAGAATCATAAGCAAAGACCTTTCTAGGATAACATTTAGAATCACAGACTCTAGAATGACAAGCTCTCTAAACACCATATAGCCAAGAGTGGCCCACTCTTCCTCAGAGCCTCTGGGGTGGGAGACTTGTTAAAAAAGATTTTGGGGGCCTCTTCCCATGTGAACTGAACCAAAATCTCCGAGATGGGATCCCAGGGCTTTGCATCAGTAAAGCCCCCAGGTGATTTGGATACACTTGCTAGTTGAAAAACCCTTGCTTTGGGCCACTGAAATCTGAGACTCGCGATTCTGGGCCGTGGTCTTACAGAAAAAAAATACTGAATCATGAAATCATAGAATATTTTAGGATTCACAGAAACTTAGATTCAAATAATTACACACATTCACTCACAACTCTAGGATTTTAAATTCCATGAATCTTAACACCTAGAAATCAGGGAGTTGGAAGTGACCCTGGAGTGCGATTTTGTTCTGTTCTAGGAGGAACTTTTCCTTTTCAGCCTCATCACTCCTTTTGGAATGCAAGGCTTTTTCCCCTGTCCCTTGCAGGACTGCCTCCACGGTGTCGCCTACATTTGTGAAGATAAATGTTCTTTCCATCTTGGTGCAAAGGCAGCTGGCAGAACCCCTGCATTTATGGAGCAAGTGAGTTGGAAATGACTTCTGCTTTCCATTTAGGACCAGCACACCCTGGCCCACAAAACAGACCTTGCTCTTTGATAAAATGAATCGGAGGGGACATTATTACTGTTTCATATTTGAGGAACGTGGACAAGACAACAGAGGTTAATAAGCTCATGGAGCTTCTCAAGGAAATGAAAGAGAGAGAGAACGCCGACAGATAGCAGAAAGCTATCTGGAGATTGATGGGCATGTGTGTGTGTGTGTGTGGAGGGGAGTGGAGTGAAGGGAGGAAATGAAACATGCATAAGCAATCAGCAATGGAAGGTACCTTTCCAGTCATCTACCCCAGCATTCCTAATTTATAAGTGGGAAACAGAGACCTAGAAAAAGGAGAGACCTTTTTTTAATGCCACACAGCTGGTTAAGGAAACTCCTAACTCTGAGGCAAGTATTCCTTCTTCGTCACAACTCAGAATACAGCTCCACACTGCTTACAACATGTGCGGGTGCCAAGCATTGTTGTAGGGGTGTTAGGGACGTCAGCCCTCCCAGCTGCACCACGGCCCCGCACAGCAGGTATTTTTTGCTCATTCATTCATTCATCAAACATTTGTGGAGAGCCCACGCCACGCCACGCCACGCCACGCCACGCCACGCCACGCCACGCCACGCACTCTCCCAGGCGGACAAAGATGTATATAGGACGTTTCAGAGTTTCTCTTCCCCTCATCAGTCCACAGCGCGGGATGCATCTACTCCATAGAGGGATATCGTGCAGACCGTTCACGCACTCAAGAGCCTTTCAGATTGGAGCCTCCGATGGGAAGCGCTCAGAAGCAGATGCAGGAGAGACATGGCTGTAAACAGTTGACGACAATACAACACGCTAAGTGCTGTCTTAGGGAACAGGCAGCTCTGGGGAGCAGAATGAAATACACAGCTTGCAAGGCAGATGGGATTGGAAGCCCAAAGCAGGGAAAGGACAAGGTAGCTGCCTCCTGGGCAGGGGTGGGGGGCAAGTCATCTCAGGCTCCAGCCACATACAGATGGGGTTCAAGCTCAGCAGCTCTCTGCCCTGCCCCACCCCCTAAACCAGATGGTGTGACTTTTCTTTGAGACTCAGTTTTCTCTTCTGTGAAAGTGGGAGGATGATCCCGCCCTCCCAGGGCGATTGCGAGGTTCACATAAAGACACGGATTATGAAATAGCAGCTGAGCCTCAGCAAGCATTGATTCTCTTCCCCTCCGGCACCTTAGTAAGGTGGGGGTTTACCTCTGGCGTTTAGGGCAGTGGGACCATTAGACAAAACCTCCCTTTTCTAATCTTGGTCAGAGAACTCTGCCTCACGATTTCCTTGAGTTTAAGTTGCAATGAGAAAGAACAGAATTTGAAGCTTAGAGGAAAATCGGGGAGATGTTTCTTCTACCTCTTCACCCCTTCTCTGGGCTTCTTCCCCTCTTGTGCGGCACACCAGGGACTGGGATAAGGTGCTCCCGAATAGGAACCACCTGAAGGAAGTCCAGAGGGGGCTTTGACTTCAGGCCTAAGAACAGGAGGAATTTTCCACCCACAAATCTGAAAACGGCAGCTCTGTGCCACTCAACCTCCAGTTGTTTTTTTTCTGTCAGGAAAACAAAATAAAACCAAACCACCTTTTATTTGGCAAACAAACAAAGAGTTGGAGAGGTCTTGGGCAAATGCAGCCAGGGAAAAGAGGAAAGGTATGAAAAGGAAGAAATTTTCATTCACTGAGCCTCTCACCGCGGTAGGTGATTTCATAACCTTTATCTGATTTAATCCCCACATCTGTGCCTCCATTACCTGAAATGTCATCATCTCCACTTCATATTCATATAGGGATATTCAGACTCAGAGAGGTTAAGCACCTTGTTTGGGGTAACACAGCGGAGAAGTAGGGGCATCAGCGTTTGAACTTGGTGTGTCTCCGCAGCTGGCCGAGTTTCCAGAGGGTGATTAAATGGGTTTCTGGAAGCTGAGCCTGGGTCTGCAGTTTCCAGGCTACTGATCCCAGAGTTTGGATGACCCTGCTAGCACACCTATATGGGGACCTTGCCACAGGCTGGTCCTTAATGGGACTGAGTGTTCCAGGTCTGAAGGTGATCAAAAGTGATGGGGATCTAGCTCAGGACCCCTAAATTACGCTGTGTGGATTTATATAAGAAATCTCCTTCTGTGCCAGCCCTTTGCTCACTTCTCAGTTTGGTGCCATGTAGCCGGTAACACGGGCCGTGTAACCACTGCTCCTGCCTCTGCTCCTGCCTTCCGATGGAATTTCTAATTGGCTTGCAGATCTGGAGGAGAATCATAGCTGTCAAAACAGGGGTCTGACTGTATCATTCCCATGCTTCAAACAGACGATGGTCACAGCTTATCTTGCTACCTAACACCCAACCCTCCCTCATGCGGCATCAGCTTTGGAAGAACCAAGGTGTGTATTTCATTTGAACCCGTGGGTGGATCACATGACCTGGACCAAGACAATCAGCACAGATGCCCCCCCCACCCCCCAGATCAGTTCAGTGATAGGTGCAGGACCAAAGTCAGATCAGTCAGAGCCAGAGAGACTCAATTCTGGGACTTTGCTTGAGCTAAGGGAAATGGACTCTCCTTGAGAGACCTGAAGTTCTCAGGAGCCACCAGGTGGGGCCTCAGTATGGGGACCAGCCTAGAGCCAGCAGAGTCCAGAAAAGGAGGGCGGGGAACCTTAGCCAGGTGACATGGTTTACACCTTGGATCAAGCCGTCCCTGCCACTCTCCTAGGTCTAGTCATTTTTATGAGCCGATAACTACCTCTTCCCCTTTGTTCTTTTTAAAGCTACCTTGCTTTTTTCTTTACATGCAACCAGAAGGATCTTAACTATTTTTTTTTAAAGATTTTTATTTATTTATTTGACAGAGAGAGAGATCACAAGTAGGCAGAGAGGCAGTCAGAGAGAGAGGAGGAAGCAGGCTCCCTGCTGAGCAGAGAGCCCGATGCGGGCCTCGATCCCAGGACCCTGGGACCATGACCTGAGCTGAGGGCAGAGGCTTTAACCAACTGAGCCACCCAGGCGCCCATCTTAACTATTTTTGATGAAAAAATTCTTTGATGTCTTCCTGTTGCCTTCAGGAGCAAGTTCAGGTCCTTTAAATTGGCTTTTAAGGTCATCCATGATCTGACCCTGACCTATGTCTCTAGCCACCTGTGTTCCACATCGCTCCTGGACATGCTGCCACCTGGTGTTTCTGAGCTTTTACCCACGCTGTTTGCTCCTGGAGGAATGGCCTTGTCTGCTCTCCTTTTACCAAATGTGGTTAGCCTCTACGTTCACCATCATGGCTCAGCTAAAGCATAGAGAAATCCCTCCTGGGACACAGGATTGGAACAGAAGTTTCCCGTGTGTTCCCACGTAGCCCTTTACCTTGTAGCACCAACAAAACTCAGCGTGACACTTAAGGTTGGTTTCCTTGTCTGCCTTCTTCCCTAGGTTATGGACTCTTTGAAGATGGAGACTCCTTGAGGATGAGGGGTACATTCATTCAGATAATACGTAGTGAGCATCTACTACATGCCAGAGACCTCTCTAGGTGCTGGGGATACAGCAGTGAAAAAAATACACAAATTTCCATCTCTTGTCTGGCAGGGGGAGCAGATGCTGACTGAAGAAATCACATGGGATCTGGGTCATTTCAGAGGGTGGTATGCCTGTGACATAATGAGACAAGGGGATGCTTGCTTCCTGTCTGTGGTCCTGGAGCCTCAAGGAGGGTCAGACTCAAAAAAGGCCCTCAGGAACTGACCATTTAACGAATGAATAAGAAACATCCCCAGACACCGCTGGTGGCCCTCCGCTTTCCTTTATGACTCTACCAGTAACTCCAGACTCTATCAGAACCTCTTTGATAGTCATTTATTCCCTGTTTGCTGCCTGCACCCCCTCTTGGGGTATAGTTATATAAATGACATTTTTTTAAAATGTGTGCAACACTCACCTTTCCTGAGGAGTTGAATAAGAGCCACGTTCTCTTTGACTTCATGGTGCGGCTCCATCCTTGCCTTGGTCCAGCCTCGGGAAGCTCTATGCTCCTCGGCCTCACTTTGATCAAGGCTCCCACTGGCCTTCATCTTTCCAGTCCTCACTTGTCTGTCTCCTCCATAGGCCTGTTGCCAGCCCTTTGATCATCTCTGTGACTCTCTTCTGAGCTTTATCTAGCTCCATTAAGATGATGAAGCTTCCTTCTGCTTGTGTCACTCCCATGCTCAAAAGCTTTCGATGACTCACTATTGCCTACAGCATCAAGTCCAGACCTGCGAGGGCTTCCCTTGATCTGACTTCCACCTCCCTGGCAGGCTGTTTACCATGACTGCTCTCCTACATGGTGCTCATTGCTACAGAGCACTCAGCACCTCTGATGTTCATTTTATTCCTCTATTAATTTACACATCCTTGGTTTTTTCCTCGCACTGGATCATAAGCTGTTTGAGGGCAAAGATCATGTCCTGCTCATTCCCAAGTCTCCAATATCAAACTCAAAGCCTTGCTTGCCCACTGTGAATATGCTCCATGAACCTTGCCAGAGGTGAAATCTGTGTGTCTGGCATGGCTCCACCTCCTGGAGGTTGAAATGGCTTGTCCTGGGGCGCCTGGGTGGCTCACTGGGTTAAAGCCTCTGCCTTCGGCTCAGGTCATGATCCCATGGTCCTGGGATAGAGCCCCACATCAGGCTCTCTGCTCTGCGGGGAGCCTGCTTCCTCCTGTCTCTCTCTCTGCCTGCCTCTCTGCCTACCTGTGATCTCTGTCTGTTAAATAAATAAATAAATAAAATCTTAAAAAAAAAAAAAAAGAAATGACTTGTCCTGCTCCATCAGTCTTGCGGTCCCCCTTCTCAGGGGCAGACTTAGTCCCCTGTTGGGCTATAGGCCACAGTAGTATTTCAGGCATCCTTGTTTAAATCTTGTACTTGTCCCCCCCAACCCTCGCATCCTTAGTCCATACACATAGTGCCATGATTTCCTTCTGTGTTTTGGCCTCATCACTGTGGCATTTTGTCATTGGGACGTTTTTGGTGTCCGTTGCTGTGTTGACATACATTTTTGGCCTGTTTGCTTTCTCTTTGGAGCCCCTGTCCTTCCCTACTCTTAAGGCTTTGTGGTCTGGGTGGACCTCACTTCACACCCCGCTTCCACAGGTGAGCATTAGATCTATGGCAGCCAATTAGAAGAGTATTAGCTGTGGCCACAGGGCTTGACTCAGGGATGGTAAGCGACACAGCCAAGCCAATGAGAGCCAGCCCTGGGATTTTAGCTAGAACCAGTGGGAAAGAGGCTTTCTATTTCTATAAGGATTTGCAGAGCTGGCAGAATGTGGGCCTGAGCAGCTGGGCTGTGTTGCCATCACCCAGGGACCGCCTGCCAGAGGGTGATGCCAACACAGAGAAGAACAGAGCCAAGGGGAGGAGAAGAGACAAATTTCTGATGACAGCGTGTGTGAGTGCCCAGTTTCTAATGCGCCTTTAAGCGACATCTTCTCCTGTACTTTTCCGTTGTGTGATCAATAAAGGTTGCCTTTCTACTTAAGTTGTTTTGAATGAGGTTTCTGTCTCTGCCACTTCAGAGAAACCTGCTGGAATCTCTGTGTCCCTTCCTGCAGGAAACTTCTCATCAAGCAGGACCTGACTCCAGAAGGACCCTTCATGGAACATTCTCACATTCCAAGAAGAAGCTGATCCCCCTGGTCCCGGTTCTCTGTCTCAAAGCTGCCTCCTCATTGCACAGCACAGTCCCACGGTGGTGCTGATTTAAGGGGGACAGAGGGCTCACACTGTGGGTCCCTACTTAAAGCTTTGCCCAAGTTCAAATTTCATATCCACAGATCCCAGTTCATGTATCCATAGCCCCATAAAAATGCATGCTTTTTTTTTTTTTTTCCAGCAGCTCTGCAGTTTCACCCTTGAGTGGCATCAGCATTCTTGGGCGGGTGCCATACATTCCTGGCAATTTGTCTGCATCTTGTTTGTCAATTGGAGTTGGAACATTTGCCCGCCAGAGCAGTGCCTTTGGCGCCCCTACTTCCAAAAGTCAGTTTGGGAGCAGTAATTGCCCTGAGGTCCTCCTCAGTCATGGTGGAGGCTAAGGCCGAGGCTCTCAGATGTTTTGGATATCTTTTTTTTTTTTTTCCATCTTGGAGCTCTCTCCCAGAGCTGCAATCATCAAGCATCTCGACGGTCCTTTATCTGACCGGCTTTCCATGTGATGGATTTGAAGGATCTCTAATCCTGGGCCCTAGAGTCCATCTCAAGGTGACTTTTCAGGGTGTCTTGGGACTGCATCCTTTCAAGGCCTCACGGCTCCAGGTAGGCTTTCTGATTCTGTCATCACTTTTTAAACATGTCCCAAAAGATTCCTCTCTCTTTGCAATGGCCTCTCCTTAGCTTGTTGTTTTGTTTTGTTTCTCACTCTTCTGGTTAGACTCTGTTGGGCTGAGGTTGGAGAGAGGAGGTTCTGTGCTATTGTGGGATGCCACCATCTCAACATGGAGATTCTAGGGTCACTGTGGTAGGAAGGGATTGTTGGAGTGTCACAGAGGTCCCCACAGCCCTAGCTGGGAGGTGATCATGCTGGCTTGCCTCTGTTTGCTCCTCCAGATCCACTCCCCCTACCATATCTGTGCCCTGGAGGCTGGCCTGCGTGGACCACTCATCAGGTTCCCTTTGTCCTCTGGTTGGCTTCTGGTTGGGTTCTATCAATGGGAGGTCCTGGCAGCGTTTGGAGGCAGGAGGACAACAGGATCAGAATGTCCCTCGGCTGAAGGCCACTGCTCCTGGCAGTGGTCTATCCTGCATAGGTCCCCTCTGCCGTCTGGCAACAACTCCCTCCTTGTCCTTCAGGCTTATAGGTAGAGATGGTTCCGCACTAAGGCTGGCCCCGGAGAACTGTACCATCGCTTGTGAAATCTGCCTGTTCTGCCCACCCCTTCATGAAGTTCTGCCCAAATGGCCCACATGGAATATTCCATGTTTCCTGCCAGGAGTCACACTGATTTTGACACTTCTGCCCACCATTCACTGGCCAGATCTAGTGCCTCGGGCCAGCTGATGACAAGGGGTTGGGGAGTGCGGAGCTGCTTGTGCTCAGGGAGAGAGTTAGGGCAGGTGCCCTGGCCATCTCCATCACAGGCAGACAGCTCCCAGTCATGAGCATGGAGCTCTCTGGGGACCTACCAAGTTCTTCCCCATGGCATACTGCTCTTCAGAACTCTGCCGGGGCATGGCAGAAGGCAAGGAGCTCCTGCACCGACTTGGCTGGGTTTTCACTGTGTGACTTTGGGCAAGCCAACCTCCCTCTCTGAGCCTGTTTCCTCCTTTGCAAAAGGATATTGCACTTCTGTGGCAGGCACCTTGCAGGGCTTAGATGGTGCTGGCAGGCCCTGGCACACAGGAGGCTTACAGGAAAAGGCAGTTAGAAAGAACCATTACAGCCATGCCTTTGACAGATCAGCATCCATACACTCCTTTAACACGGTTCCCTGAGCACCAGCTCTGGGCCAGGCATGTCTCGGTGCTGGAAGACAGAGTGGACAAGACAGGAGGTCCCTGCCTTGTGCCGTGTTTCTGGTGGGAATGGATAGGCAACAAACAAATTGAGAGATCATTTAGTGGTGAGTGCTGTGAAGAAATAAAACTGGGGGATGTGAGAAAGAAAGATGGGGCATGGTATCTGGGAAAGCCACGTGGAGATGACATTTGAGCTTGACCTGAAAGAGTGGAAGAGGCCTATGGGAAGAGCTGGGGCAGAAGGTTTGGCCTCAAGGACTCTCCCCAAAGCTGGATGAGAACTTGGCCCATTCCTGGGACAGAATGGAACCCAGGATGGGGGAGTGTGAGAAGTGATGAGGGAGTGGTAATGGTAGTACCTGAGAACAGAGAGGTGGCTGTCTTGGTCCTGTCTGACAAGGGGAGGGGGCTGGATGTTATTGAACTGGAATGGGGGTCATCCATCAGGAGGTTTTAAGGAGCAGGTGCACCCTGCCACAAGTGAGTCTCTGGTTGAATTTTCCTGTCTGCAGTCCCAAGTCCTCTTCCTCTGACCTCATTTGCCTAAACAACTTCTTTTCTTTTTTCTTTTCTTTTCTTCTCCTGTCTTTTCTCTCTCTCTCTCTTTTTCCCCCCTTGCTTTTCTTCTTGTTCTTCTTCTTTTTTTTTTTTCCTTTTAAGTAGGCTCCACACTGGACCCCAACATGGAGCCTGAACTCACCACCCTGAGATCATAACCTGAGCTGAGATCAAGAGTGGGACGCTTAACTGAGCCACCCAGGCACCCCAACAATATCTTTTAAAAATTACCATTTTTGGAGAACTAAGGGCCTCTTTCAAAGATCCAGGCATGTTCCTCCGTCATTTCTAGGGAAACCGGGGCCCACTGCCCCAGGGGTCCCACCCTGATCCACCCGAGGGAGACCACAGCTACCCCCTCCCACCCTGACAACCTGTTGTGCTCCTGGCGCCTTGGGCTCTGCGCATGCGCTGTCTTCTTTCCCGGGCTCCATCTCCCCGAGGCTGCTGTTAGCATCTCGGTTCTGTAGATGAGGAAACTGAGGACCCAGCATCTCCCACTCCCTGCTCACCTCAGGACGTGGCTCCCTCCTCCCGCAGCAGCCCACACGGCACCCTGTAAATAACTGCATGTTCCCAACACCTCTCCTCCTTCTCCTTGGAAACCTGCTTTCTCTTTGGACTCCGGCTGCAGGGCTGTGAGATTCCCCGCTTGGCTCAGTGCGGAGCCTGGCGGCAACGTTCCTCTGAAGGCCTGGGCAGGCGCCTTCATTCACTAGCTGGGTGACCTTTGGTAGGTCACTTCACCAATCTGAGCCTCAGTTTCCTCCCCGGAAGTGCAGGGGGATAGTAGCTCACTTCCGTGATGGAGATTCGATGAGGACTTGTACACAGGTGCCTGGCTGAGTGTGGAACGCTCTCGGTGCCTAGTGAAAATGATTCCTCTTTTCTTCCTTCTCTCGTTCTCCTTTCCCTCTTTTCCTTCCCTAATCTATTCTGCTTCCTAGATGTTTTGAGGGGAGGTTGGGGTCTACACACTGGGTTGCCTGCAGGGTCAGGCAGGTGACAGAGAGGTGTCGCTGCTGGATCTTTGGTAAGGGCATGGGAAGAAGCCAGGTTTCAGAGAAGACGTTCACAGAGTCTGTAAACTGGGGGAGGTCGGTCCCAGGGAGGATGTGGCCTGGGTTGTCCAGGGGTCTCTGATGCCTCCCCAGATTGCAGGACCCACTTACTTAGATATCCTGTTGAACCTGACTTTCATATTTACATTTCATTTCACAAAAGGAAGGGAGAAGTCAAATGCCTTTCCCTGGCTTTTGGTAGATCTTCTGGAAGGAATGGGAAAGGGCTTTACCTGTGGGGAGAGGTAAATCAATGTGACCCCTGATGTCCAGAGCCTATGGAATGATGATAGTAACAGGAGCTCATTTCACCGAGCTACTTTGTGCCATGTGCTTTCTATATATCAGCTTGTTGTTTTTTTTTTTTTTAAAGATTTTATTTATTTGTCAGAGAGAGAGGGAGAGAGAGCGAGCACAGGCAGACAGAATGGCAGGCAGAGGCAGAGGGAGAAGCAGGCTCCCTGCCAAGCAAGGATCCCGATGTGGGACTCGATCCCAGGACACTGGGATCATGACCTGAGCCGAAGGCAGCTGCTTAACCAACTGAGCCACCCAGGCGTCCCTATATCAGCTTGTTTAAGCTACCCAACAACCTTATGAGATGAGGAATTAGTATTATGCCCATTTCACAGATGAGGAAAGAGGTAGAGAGAGGACAAGGAATCAAGGTCACTCAGCTAGAAGGTGCCATTGAGGATTTGTCTGGCCTGGGGTCTGCACTTGCCTCTCTGATCTTCTGGGACTAGGAGGTCAGAATGGGAGATGGGGCTCACTCCTCGGCTGGGTGTAGGCTAAGGAGACCCTAAGTGATCATTCAGCACTCTCAGTGTGTCACCAACTGATGTGGCATGGTCACCCTGTGTCCCTATGTACTTGCTATGGCGGACATGCATTATCTTAGCTTGCCCTATAGCCTCTCTTCTGTACAGCAGCTTCATATTCTTTTGGCAATCTACCCTTCCCTTATTCTCTGGCCATGTGGTTTGGATGGAGTTTCCAATCCTCTTTTGTTCAGACTCTAGGAATTGGTGCATAACCCAGACCCAAGATGAAGGTATGGACATGTGACTTGAGATGGTCCAGTAAGACTCAGCATGGAAATTGTTCTGGAAATTTTAGAAAAATTCTTCTTCTGTTGGAGTTACTGAGCTAAGAAAGTGTGAGCCTGAAGTTGCAAGGTCACAGTGTGAAAGGAGTCTGTATAAGGGGGAAGCCAAGCCAGACAGAAACAGAACTGATAGACACTGATTCCTGAGGATATTGCATGACTCCTGGATCAAGCTCTTCCTGAAATCCACAATCTGCCCTTGAACTTTTTAGTTATACTAATTAATACAACCCTTTTTTGCCCTTAAGGCATTTTGATTGCTTTTCCTATCATCTGCTTCTAAAATAGGGTTGGCTGGCATCGGGCTAACTACTCCATGTATGTTATTACATTTAATCCAATGAGGTAGCAGATATGGTGCCCATTAGGCAGATGAGGGAACTGCGAGAGACTTCTCTTGGGTAAGGTGTGACAGCTAGAGAGACTTCTCTTGGGTAAGGTGTGACAGCTAGTACCTGACAGAGCGAGGATTAGACCCTAGGCACTTTGACTCTACACTGCAGCTGGATCACTCTGCTGTATGGTAGGAGGGTGGTTTTATTCCCTTCCCCCTCCCCAGTACCTCTTGTGATATCTCTTCTCCAGGTCATATCCAACTCCACCCCCTGCTTCCGCTCTCATCCCTTTTAATCCCCCTTCCTCGGAAACCTTCCTTGGCTATACCCTCAGGCTAAGCTCTGTTTCCTGGTAAACATTTTTATGGCACAAGGTACTTTTCTTCTTAGCTCGACTGAACTTCAATAATGATTTGTTCCAGGTTTATCCCTTCCGCCAGGTGGGAGTCCCACAGGGGCAAAGATGACGTCTGTTTGCCCATTGTTGCAGCATTGGAGCCTGGCACAGTGCCTGGACCATGGTGGGCACCTGGTAAATGTTTGCTGAATAAATGAAGTGTGCAGATTTTTCGCTCCCACCGCGGCCGTGCATCTTTGTACACCTGTGTGACTGCAGTGTTGTGTCATTCTGACACTGCAGAATTCACTTGTGTTCTGCTGTATTGTGATTTTGGATGCTTCTCATCTTTGTGGAAATATGGACAGATGGTTTTCCCGACTAGGCAGTGAGTTCTTTGAAGACTGGGCCAGGGTCTCTGACCATCGTCCCTTGAGAGTAGTAATAATACCAACAACAATGATACAACTACTACTAATAATACTAATTAGGAGAACTTACCATCTTCCAGGCACAGCCCTGAGGGCTTTACATCTATTACCTTAGTGAATCTTGATCTCAACTGTATGGAAATGGACTCTTATGACCCCATTATACTTACAGGCAAACTAAGGCTCAGAGAGGTTCTGTGGTTTCTTTTGCTTCAAAGGGGGTCTGCCTTCATGCAATCAAAAGAGAACTTGTTTTTCCATTGACTTTAATGGAGGACTGCCAGGCCAGGTTGGAATGCAGCAAGAATAGCATAAAGGCTGAAGGGGAGCCAAAAGGTTGACCCAACCGGTGGAGGCCTGGCTGTGCCCTGCTGAAAGGAAGAGTCTTCGTGGTGAGGGTCAAAGGAGGGACAAGTAGTCAGGACCGAGGGGGACCCTCAGAATGAGGGAGCGAGGGGGGAGAGAGGGGAGAGCCCAGGGCTATTGGAGAAAGGGCCCCAGGCATGAAGCTGGAGAGTCTGAGCTCCTACCCTGGCTTTAGTACTTCCTGGCTGTGTGACCTGTGGCAAGGCACTGTGCCTCTCTGAGCCCACGGCAGCACTGAGGTGAGGCTTGACATAACACCTGGCAACTGTCTCACCAGTGCCTGACAGAGTAACAGGAACTGTGTACGTGGTGGAGGCTACAGGCAAGGCTGCTGTCGTGCCTCAGCTGCATGATCTTGGCTCGTCCTCTTGGCCGCCCGAGGAAGAGGGCCCCGGGATGCTTCCAGTCTTCGGAGGAGGAGCCTGGGTAAGCCAGGGTAGCCATTTGCTCAGGGTCATTCAGCACGTGCAAGGCAGCTGGGTCTGAGTTCTGGCCCTGAAGTTCCAGAACTTCCGCCTTGTCATTCTGGTCTTCTCAAGGTTTGAACTTAAATCTCAGTGAGAAGGGGCTGGGGGAGGCAGATGCTCACTTTGTACTCCTGCCTCTTTTGGCAAGTCTCTGTACCCATGGTTTTACCTTCGAGGGACAATTCCCCTTTGCCCTAACCTATCTCAGAGGGCACTGGACAGACCTGTGTCAGCAAGCCTGTGGTGGCCCGGGCTGGCCGTGGGGTGCAGCCTGGCCGGCAGGAGACCCCAGGTTTCATTGTGGTGGCGCAGTGCAGGGGGCTGGTGCCAGGCCTGGCCTGGGGGAGAGGGAGGCCCGCAGGGGCCCGCCGCACGGACTGAAGTCGCTCCTCCGCCGTTTTTGCCACATCTACACACCACCTCTGCTATTTACTTAACATTGCCCTCTAATTTCACTCACTTGCAATAATAAAACCCTTCATTGCGTTTATTTAAAAAGGAAGCCTCATCTTGCCACTTCACACTGGAAAACCAGTGTCATTTGCTAGAATGGAGGGTGACAATGCACGTAAACGTGGTGAAAAGGAAACTCGTGCTGATGTGCAGCTCAGCGCTCTGGGGCCTGGCTCCCGCCCTGTGTCCGAGGCTAACCCTCTGGTCATGGAAAGGGAGGGGGCTAATATTTGAGAGGGGGGAAGGGCCTCCTGGCAGCAGCCCGAGACTTCCTTACGGGTGCCCTGGGGCTCTGTAGAAGGACTGGGAAAGAGGGCTATGTGGGTCAGTGTTGAACTTGGGATTGAAAGCAGCACTTGCCAAACCACCTCCCGTCAGTCGCTGAGGTACCGAGGCTTCCGTGCTCTGGAAAATGCCGGTACACACCTGTCCTGCCCAGGGCCAGAGAGAGAAGGCCTGAGCTCTCCTGGGCCTCACTTACCCTCCTGCCTGAGCTCTCCTGGGCCTCAGCTCCACCAGCACCAGGGAAGCAAAAAGCCTTCGTCTCTCTGATCCTCAGTTTTCCCACCTAGAAAACAGGGATTATGAGTCCTCTTGCCAGGGCTGTTTGGAAGATTAGAATGAGACGCTATGTGTCAAAGGGACTTTGCATGATGTCTGGCTCAGGGAGCGGGCTCTTGGCCACAAGCCTTCCTGCCCTTTGATACTGATCTGCTCAAATTTAGAAATTCCTCTCATGGCCGCATTCTTGCAGGCTCTTTTTTTTTTCACCTAGAGAGTCTGACAGCCTTGGCTTCCAATCTTCTCTCCTCCATCCCCTCCAGGGTCAGATCACATCTCTGAGCCTCAGTTTGCTCATCTTTAAAATGGAAACAATAGCAGCCACCTCCACAAGTTCCCGTCCGGACAAGGAGATACTTTGTCATTACTGAAGTTTTGTACACATGTATGGACTTATTTTTTTGATTTGTAATCCTCTGGGATGGGAGGGTGATGGGAGTGTTCCTTGGTTGGACCGCCTATGCCCTCAGGAGAAATTATCTGAGTTTGAGTCCACAGAAAAGGCTTCCCGAGTTCACGACAGGCTGCATGCTGGTGTCTCTGTCGTTGAGGGGGATGTCGTGGGCTCCAGCTGAGGCAGCTTCTGTTTTTAGCTGGAATCATTGCAGCTCAGCCCCCCATGTGGAAAAAAGGAATGTGGTGCAGAAATAGCCCGTCCCAGGGGCTGCCCAAGAGAAGGGCTTATTTTGACTCAGGAAGCTGCAGAAGCCGTGGCAGCCTTGTCAAAATACATCTGCCTCTTCTTGAGCGGCCCACAGATCCTCCGACTCTCGCCAGGACCAGAGGCTGGCTGCCAGACGTGCACATCTGGAGCCTGGCCCCTGGGAGCTGAGGACCGCGCTGGCTTGGATTCTAACAATAACCACCTTCCAAGCACTAGAGGGCGAAAAATAGATGTCCTGTGTTGGTGGCACAAAGGAGCCACCTTCTCTGTGGTCCCCCAGGGCTGGCCCAGGGCCTGGCAGGGTCTAACAAGTGGAAGGGGGAGTGTCCACAGCCCTTCATCTGGGGAACTTGCAGAGGAGGCTCCAGTGGGGGTTGTGATACCCATTTCACAGGTGGGAAAGCGGAGGCCCAGTCCGTGAAGTGATCTCTGCTGATGAGATCTCATCCCAGCGACATGTTTCTCTTCTCCAAGCCCTCCTCTGCATCTTTGAGCTCCTGTGGCCTCTGCCTGGGATATTCTTTGTTCCTTTTCTAATTATTCCCAACCCAGGACACATGTCTCTTCCTCTGGGCAGAGTCGGTCCCGGCCTCATTGGGACTTTGTGCGGACTTCATGATGGCCCTTATTTGCCTGCCCAGTAACCTGGCACAGCTGCTGGTCAGAGAGGGCAGAGTCATCTCTTGGTGCAAGGCCAAGTGTGGGCCCACCCGGTGAGGACCTGACAAATGTTTACTGAAGGGGTGAGTGGCACTGGAGTGTTTCATGGAGGGGCTCCCCAGCTCAAACCGCAGGGATTGTTTCAGCACCCAGTCAGGGAAGAGAGGATGTAAGTCCTCTTTCAGGCTCCCTAACTGGAAGGCAGCCCCAGGGAGGCCAGAAAACAGGCTCGTGGCTCTCAAGTGGTACAACCATCTGCTCCCAGGCCTCTTTTTTACAAGATGCCCTGAAGTTGATTCATTCATCTCCCACCAGAGCTGTCACAGGTGGGCTCTGCTGTCTCCCTGGTTGCTCAAGTCCAAAGCCCTGGTCAATGTGGATGTCCAGGTCCAAGTTCAGACTACTTGCCCCAACCATCTCCTGCCTCCCTCCCTGCTGCCTGTGGGTTCCTCAGGCCTTACCAGCTCATCCCTGTACGGAGGCCCGGCCTCCTCATTGTGTCTCCCCACCTCCACCTGCGCCCTGGGCCCCGTCTCTATTCGCATGCTTCGTATGGGGCTGACTCATAGATCCTTTGTGAGCTCAGCTCTGACCACCAGCTCTGACCTGCTCAAAACAAGAAACAATGGGCAGCTCGCCCCTTTCTCTGCTGGCATTGTTCAAAGTGGATTGTGTAGCTATAACGGTGCACTGTGAATAGGGGGCCCTTGGTCAGGTAGTGGGGATTGCTAGGCTAAATGAAGTCAAATGGATTTTTCTCTATAGGAATTTTTGGGGCCTCTAATGTGCTATTGTGGATGATGATTCTCAGAGAGGTGACACAGCATGTGGCTTTTCTAGAACTTATCTGATCAGGGAACCTTTCAATGTAGAGCATCAAGGGAAGGGGTGTTCTGAAGAGCGCACTTTGGGAAATGCTGGCATGTTGGCCAGAGCCTAAACTCCTTACCTTGGTTGGTGACAAGGTCCTTTACAGCATGGCCGAGCTACCTTTCCAACGGCTGGTCTGGCCAGTCTGCTAACATCCAGAAAGGTCCGACAAAAGGAACCTCTGGTTGCTCCCTGTGGCTGCTGTGGCTTTCCTGCCTCTGTCTGCCGCCCACTCATCCTCCTGCCAGACCCACTCTTTCCCTCCATCCAAAGCCGCCTTTCCTTCCAGGTCCCACTCCAGTATCACCCTTCCTCAAGCCTCCCCAAGTGATAGCATGGGAGACCTCTTGCCTTCCTTTTGCCCCTTGGGTCCCAGTCTGGCCAATGTTAGGTCATTCTGAATGTGATATTATTATACAGAAATCTTTGGATACACTCTAATTCACAAATAAATAAATAAATAAAGTCATTTGCTGAGTACCCACTAGGTGCAGGACACTGTATTTGATCCTTTTTGCACATTTCATGTCACCTGACAGCCCGAAAGATGGGAGCTCCAGGGAGGAGTTGTAGTCTTGGAGGGCTCGAGGCACCTGCTCAAACTCACACAGCTAGAAAGTGGTAACACCAAGACAGGAACTCAGCTGAGTGTTGTGCCAAAGTCCACCACTCCTATTGGACCCCAGTCAGGACCCAGGTCAGAGGACTTCTCCTCTGGGAGTCCTTTTCACCTCGGCACAGGCCTTACCTGTGAAGCCTTGCCCCCATCCAGTGTGGCACTCCCAAGCAAATCACACTCTGCTTGTGAGTTATCATCCCCATCAGGCTCGGGGCCCCTCAAGGTCAAATCTTATTTGTCTTTGCACCTCCAGTATCTAGCATGGAGTTTGTCTGCATGCCTCAGGCTGTGGGTATGAGGTGAGGCATAAATGTTTCTTAGCATGAGGAAGATTCTAGGTCCTTGTGGGAGCAGCCCTAGGAAGATACGGACTGTGATCCAGGGCTTTGAAACCCACTGTCATGCATTCCTATGGAATCAGTAAATCCTCTCCTTCTCTTCTTGTTCAAGGGTGAATGGTCTGTTAGATGACTAAGCATTATTTTGAGCCACAAACACCCAACAGGAGGTGGCTGGTGACAATGGACTGGTCAGCACTACCCAAACAAGAAACTCACTAACTGTTGCAATGTGTACGTCATTATAGCTGCAGAGCAATACTAGTTGGCATTAAACACACACCAACACAGTTTCCCTGTGGTATGCAGAGGAATCCTGAAAAAATGCAAAGTAGATCATGTCACACCTCTGTTCAAAGCCCTCTATTAGTTTAGAATAAAACCACCACACTTAGAATGAAATCCAGTCATTTCCTCGGTCTCCAAGTCCACATGAGCTGAGCCCTCTTTTCCCTTGGCCCTCCTTCCTCCCCGTCCTTGCTCTCCTCCAGCCACAAGGACTCTTTGTCTTTCTCAAGCTGCCAACCTTCTTCCTGCCTCAGGACATTTGCACTGGCTATTGCCTCCATCTAGAACACTTTCCCCCCACATCCTTACTTGCCTGGTTCCTTCTTGGTGTTTACTTGTGGGCTTGAATGTCCCCTCCTCGAAGAGACTGTCCCTCTTTTATCTAAATTCTCTTTAAGTGAGGATGTCCCATCTTATGTCATTACTCTGTTTAATGGGCTTTATAACACTGGCAGTGTCTGAAATTATTTTATTCGTTTAAATATATTTGCTTGTATGTTTATGGCTTGTCTCTCGAGTAGAAGAAAATCTCCGTGAAGAGGAGAACCTCATCTGCCCTGTTTACTGGCGTGCTGCTGCCTCTGACACCCACTGTGACCCAAAGAGGACAATCAGGGGACTTGCTCTCGAGTAGAAAAACAAGGAGGCGCTTTAAAATGCACACTCAGGCTGATGGCCAGGGTTTAGATCCCAGCCCTTCTGCTTATTGGTGAATGACATCCCACTTTACAGATGAGGGAACTGAGGCACCAGGAGGTGGAGTAAACCTGCCCAAGGTCACCCAATGGGACACAAAGTACTCACAAACCCTACCTCCTCAACACAATGGACAAGGATCTCTGTTACCACCTCTAAGCCACCTTCCAGCCCTCTCCTTTAGACATACTGAACTACCTGCAATTGCCTGGAGGTAGCCTGTTACTTCTTGCCTCTGTGCCTGTGCACCGGCACCCTCCCACCCCCTTGGCCTAGAGCACCTTGACTTCCTCTTGTCACCTGGCTAACTCCTACATCCCCAGCAAGACTCAGCTCAGCACCACTTGGTTCATGCCGTATCCTGACCCTAGCAGCTATGTTGGCCCATTGATAGCAATCTGTCCATCTTTTTTTTTTTTTTTTAAAGATTTTATTTATTTTCTTGACAGAGAGAAATCACAAGTAGGCAGAGAGGTAAGCAGAGAGAGAGAGAGGAGGAAGCAGGCTCCGTGCAGAGCAGAGAGCCCGATGCGGGGCTCGATCCCAGGACCCTGATATCATGACCTGAGCTGAAGGCAGAGGCTTAACCCACTGAGCCACCCAGGAGCCCCTGTCCATCTGTTATTGTCTCGTCCTTGCTTATCCCAACTGGGCACCCCTGACCCCTCTGTCTCCTGCATCTGGCTAGGTTTGCCTGCGTTGCATGCAGGATTTACTGCCCTACAAGGTCCTGGCCTCCACCACCAGGCTTGTGGGCTGTTTGAGGGCACGGCCATGTCTGAAGGTCCAGGGCCTGGCAAAAAGCAAGCATGGAAGAGAATTTGTGGAAGGAAGGGGAAGTGATGATCAACCCTGCAAGGCAGCTGTCAGGTGGGGACTAGAGTGATGTTGCTAGTAGCGGTGGCCAGAAAGCTCTCTGCCAGTGAGACGCCTTGAGCCTCACAGGCAGGGACTTGGTGGGAACCAGAGACCACATGGGGCTAGTAGCATCCTCTGCCCAAGAGGTGGTTGCCTATGGCCTTCTCTTCCCTCTGCTGTCTCATGAGGCCTGGTGAAGCTGGGGTTGACTCCTTTGTGACTGGTACCAAGTACTGGGCCCTATCTGTGTCTGGAAAGTTCTGTACCTCCTTCTCAGGCCCCTCCTGGGGTAGAGGGCTCAGGCTGAGCAAGGCTGAGCCTCTCTCTGATCCTGCCCTCGACCGAGATGGGGCAGAGGGTGCCCCCTGAGGCTCGAACAGCATTCCTGGTGACAGCCTGTTTCCTCCCAGTGTATCTGTGCCTCCAAGTGGAGGGGCACTGGACTTGGTGTCCCTGCAGACCTGGTTGAAGTCCCAG
Source organism: Enhydra lutris kenyoni (assembly GCF_002288905.1). Classification (NCBI taxonomy): domain Eukaryota; kingdom Metazoa; phylum Chordata; class Mammalia; order Carnivora; family Mustelidae; genus Enhydra; species Enhydra lutris. The sequence continues at coordinate 14,462,581 of NW_019154089.1, forward strand.
CTTCCTGTTCTCACTGCCGCTCTGAGCTGGATGGGTGTGGCAAAATGGGACATGGAAGAAGGCACTTCCTGACGGCAAAGGGGCTATGCAGCTCAGGGGGAGGAAGTAAGCTTTCGTGGCCCTGGAGCCTGCTGATGGCCCTGGGGTGGTGGATGCAATGTGTGTAGGGTGAGACAGACCTCCAGACGCAGCTCCCGCTTCTCAGATTGCCTCAGATGCTGGAGGGCTGGGAGAGGGGGCCTCATTTGCAAGTGTTTTCCAGGCATAAATGCTGCCCACACTCCTCCACACAGCTCCTCCCAGCCAACCTGTACTGCACTGCCAGAAGAATCTTCCTAAAATACTCCTCACATCATACCACTCCCCTGCTCAGAAACTTCCTGCAGTGACCTCACATTGCCTGGGATGAGCCTGGCTCCTTTGCTGGTCCCCAAGCCCTCCCACGCCCCACATCTGTCTGTTTACGTGCTCAGGGTCCAGTCCAGAGCGTCCCTTTTGTCTTGTTGGCTCTGGCACCTCACTGAGTCATCTCAGTGTCACCCAAAGATAAGAAGTAGGCTTCGTGTGTTACGTGTGATGAAGACAGGGTTCTGAAAGGTTGACCGACTTGCCCAAGGTCACTCAGGTGGAGTCTAACTGCGCCCAGAGACCCCTGAACTTTGGGGGCTCCTGAGCTCAGCTAGGCCTACAGGGTGGAATTGGCTTGCCGCTTGGAGGACCCCCAGCAGCCCTGAAGGGATTCAGCATAGAAGTGAACCTTTCAGAGGGAGAAGGCAGAAGGCCCAGTTTACAGGCATCCAGGGGGGCCTGAGGCTGAGGAGGCTCTTAGAGTGGCTGGTGAAGGTGAAGCCAGGCCTCTGGCTCCCCCACACCCCCGAGTGTGGTCATCAGTTTGTGTGAGAATAAAACATGATGGTGGTATACAGCAGGTGTTTAATAAATGTCTAGCATCTACAAAGGCTTCTTCTTTCTCTTCAGAGCTGGAAGAGTCCTCAGAGATCATTAAATCCACCCTGCTTTCTGTTTGCAGATGAGGAACTGAGCTTTAGAGGGGGACGGCTGGGCCCAAGGTCATACCGCTTGAGGCAGGTGGAGAGGCCTGGGGCCTGTGTCTCCGACTTCCTCATCCTGCCCTTGGGGTCTTCACTCCGCTGCCGGCCCACTGACCACGCGTGCCCTTGAGCTCCTAGGAACCAATGGGCATGGCCAGCTGGTGTGTTGTACTTGTCCTGAGGAGTCATGGGCTGGGATTCTGGTGGCCCTGTGCTTACGCCCAAGGAGGATAGGCCAGGCACCCATCCGGACGTGGGTGTGTGTGTGTGTGTGGTCAGTGGTGAATGGCTGCAAGCCGAGCATCAGAATGAGGGAAGGAAAGAGCCCTGAGGGCCATGTGGCAGGAGTGATTGTCTCAGTCTGGCCCCTTGATTTCAAGAAGGGGACGGGTGGGTGAGGAGACAGGCCATCCTACCAGTCAGGCTGCTGAGGATGAACTCACAAGTGACTCCCTTCTCCTGGTACCAAGACCACCACCCTGGGTTCTCTTGCACGACGGGAGTCCCACGGTCTCCGGCTCTAGAAGGCTTAAGGCCTGGGTGGAAATTGGGCCTCTGTTATCTAACAGTAACATGACCTTGGGCACGTCACCTGTCCATTCATTCCACAAATATCCTCTGGGCTCTCCCTCTGTGCCAGGCAGTGTGCTGGGCCCTAGGGACCCTGCCCTTAGGAGGCTTTCAGTCTAGAATGGGCTACAGACAATACTTAAGCAAGCAAAAGACAAAATAATTTCAGATGTCAGTAAATATGCCGAAGAAAATAACACAGGGTGAGGTGTTTGGAGGAGGAGACATGGGGAGGGGTTACTCTAGAGGGAGCAGCCCCACAGGTAGGTGGAGTTGGCATGATGGTACAATCTGCCAAGGAGAGGGAGAGGCAGGTGCAAAGGCCCTGGGGCAGGAATGAGCTTGGTGGTTTGGAGCAGTAGTGAGAAGGCCTATGTGGCTGGAGCTGGGGGAGCAGGGGGAGAGTTGGGGAAATGAGCTGGGAGAGGCTAGTTGGGGCCAAGTTACCCAGGGCCTTGAGGTTCCCAGAGCAGACTCTGGATCTCAGTGTGAGAATAGTAGATCTCTATAAGCAGCCAAGGAGCAAGTTCAGCCGTCTTTTAAGGAGACTCCTCCAGCTGCTGTATGGAGGACAGATTAGGGGAGAGGGCTGAAAGCAGGGCATGGGCTGGAAGGCTGTAGCTTCTCCCCAACGAGAGGTGCCGGTGTGGACCAGACAGTAGAGACATCAAGAAGTGTTCGGCCTCTTAACATCTTGGAGCTTGGAGAAGGCTGTTGGCTGTGGAACTGCAGACGTACCCTGCCAGGGGCATTGGGTATGCAGACATACCTTGGAGTTGCCATTTGGCTCTGCCCGGGGCATCCCTAAGAGCTGATCCTCGTCAGGGGATGCTCTCGGCAGAGAAGGGGCTGGAAGCCCACCGACACAAGTCTCCAGGGTTCTGTTTCTTCCCTCTCTCCTAGGGGCTCCTGATTGAAATATGCTTTCCTAAAGTACAGAAGAAGCTCATCTTCCCAGCCCCTGCAGGGGCAAACAACCATTCAGTCCTCTTTAAATGTCCTACCTAATCTGCTCACTTCTTCCCTCTGCAAAGGCACTTTTCTACTTTCTCCCTCCTTTTCCATTCTTTCCTGTTCTTTCAGCTCTGCGGGGGTGGGGGGGGGTTTGTTCTCTTGCTCTGGGGATGGCAAGTTCATTCCGCCTCAGGGCCTTTGCATTTGCTATGCCTGAGCTGTTCTTTTTCTTTCCCTGGCTGGTGGCTTCGTGAGAAACCTGCAAACTGCTCCGTAGACAGCTTTATAGCCCCACACCTCCTTTTAACAAGACTCCTTAACCTTGTCCCGTAGATGAGGAAACCAAGGTCTAGAGACATGCTGAGTGCGCCTGAGGTCAGGAGGCTGGTGAGAGTCGTTTCAAGGCGGAGAGCACACAGGTCCACCGCCCTCAAATCTGTGCCACACAGGGACAGCCTCAGAGTAAAACCAACGCAGTAGAACAGGGACTCCTGTGCAGGAAATGGTGAGTCTGAGTATGTGCATGTGTTCGACATTAGGTAGTAAGCACACACGTGTGTGTGTGTGTGTGTGTGTGTGTGTGTGAGAGAGAGAGAGAGAGAGAGAGAGAGAGACAAAGTGAGAGAGAGGGAGAACAAGGTGTCTGCTCCGAGGGGCTTCTGTTTCACTGTCTACATCTCAGGGCTTTCTGGCCGCTTCTTTGAGCGCCCATGTGTGTTGCAGAAGGGCAGGCCCTCACAGTGATGCCTCTGAGCTGGGTGTGTTCCCCCGAGGCTCCCAGGGAGGCAGAGGTGGGCAGCGGTGGTGTGGGGGAGAGCCCTGGAGGAGGGTGTGAGCTGGGGCCAGCTCGTTGTAGTCCGACCAACTGACCCTGCCTTGCTGACTCAGGCTGCCCGCTGGACACTGGGTAGCTAATGATGTCTGCCCGGCTGGCTGACCCTCCCCATCCTTGGCTGGCTGACCCCTTGAGGCTGGGTGACTCATCTCTCTCCCTGTTCTCTGGAGAGCCTGCCTAAATGCTCGCTCAGCCTGGGGGCTATTAGTTGGAGAGAACCAAGACTCCTGATTTCCTATATGCAGTGAGAAGGATCTCTGGGCTTCAGACTCCCTGCCTCCTCAGAGCCTCTGACCCTCCTCTTGGGGGGCCTCTGCTCCTAGTTTCTCTGTCCCTCCATGAAATGGTTGTCCCAGGGCCAATGAGCAGTGTGATTTTAAGGAGGACAGGGCTTATTAAGGAGGGCATTGCATGGAGCACTGGGTGTGGCGCATAAACAATGAATCTTGGAACACTGAAGATAAGATAGATGAGATGAGATGAGATGAGATGAGATGAGATAGAAGGATGGGGCTAGCGGGTGCTTAGACTCTGGAAAGGCAGCTTCAGCACCCGGAGATGCAAGCCTGGGGCCGGCACAGAGCCGTCTTGCAGTTGCAGGAGAGAAGCAGGGCCCCTGAGGCCAGGCAGGGCCAGAGGGTGAGGGCTGGGAGGGAGGGGAACACTGACCACCGCCATCCTTCCCCAGGCATTGAGAGTCTGAAGAGATGTCTGTTGGGGGGTATACAGGGTGGTTCTCAGTGAACTGGGGCAGGAAGCAGTCAGGTCCTAGGGGGCTGTTTGTTGCCGTGGCCGAGAGCGGGGAACATGGGGGAAGGACATGGAGTTTGGAGTTGGACTCGACTCTGATCTCTGTACCTTGAGCAGGTCATGCCCCTTCACTGAGCTTCCTTTCCTGTAGGTGAGATAGTACGCACTTCTGGGCTGTGTTGTTGGGAGCAGTGATTCATCCCACAGCAACGTCTACACGAAGTGTCTGGCACATAGTGGGTGTTCAGAAAGCGTCAACATTGGGCATGGTTGAGGAAGTGATGATGAAGGCTGCTAAGAGACTACACTTCTGGAAGGAAATGTGGCCTCATGGCCCCATCCAGCAAGGCCAGCTCCAGCCCAACCCCCCGCTTGGGCAGCCCGCTCTGCCACTTTTGCTCCGGGCTCTCACAGTGTCCCTGTGCCCTTTTTTACAGAGCTGTCTGCTAGACAATCATCTATCCCTACCTCTGTCTGCTCCATAATTCTCAAGAGTTCATGGAGGAGAGGGATCCAGGGAGGAATGATCTGGGCTGATTGAATGCTATCAGTCAGTCTGTCTGCCGCACAGAGCAGTGGGCAGTGGAAGGGCAAGGTCAAGGGGAACTAATATTTAACTCTTACTAGATGTTCTACATACTCTATCTCAGGTCTCACTAAATAAAACCTGGCAAGGTAGGCATCATAGCCCCGTTTTGCTGATGAGAAAACTGAGGCTCAGAGAGAAGAGGGACTGGTTCGCGCTCGCTCACAGCTGGGCAGAAGTCCCACCTAGGCTGTATTTCTAGTCACTGTCCCATTCTGGTCTGAAGCAAAGAAGGGAGACTACCGCCCCGGCCCCTAGACCTGAACCCCAAGGAACTCCCACATATCTGAGAGCTACTTCAGAGGACACCTTTGCATAGAAGTACCCTTGAGTCCCTATGGGGTGGGACCTTGATTCTCTGGAGCCTGCAGTGTGGAGGTGGCTTGGGGAGCCCTAGAATCTAAGGATCAGAAATGGGATTTCGGTCAGCAGCAGGAGCCCGGGCCTGCAGAGCCTGGAGCACGGAGCAGGACCACCGCAGCTCTCCATTGAGGTCCTCCCCTCCAGCAGGGTCAACTTGTGTTTTCCCGCTGCGTCAGGAGTGTGCAGGTGCCACGTGTGTAATTGCTCCGGGTGGGGGGGGGGGCTCTGTGCGTTACCGTGTGTGTACCCACTGAGGCATGTGTGTAAGCCTACGTGTGCACCTGCTGGGGCTTTCACATAGTGCGCACCTGTGCCGCTGTGAGTCCTGGCTACACATCTCAATGTTTGTATCCGTGCACAAGTTTGCAGCTGGGGGTGGTGGTGGTGTGCAGCTGTGCTGGGGTGGGGGGTTGGGGTGTAAGGTGAGAAGCTGCCAGAGGGGACATATGGGGACAGGGGGCTCCAGCAGCCACTGAGCCTCACTGTCCCCCTCGAGATCTCTGCTTCCAGAATCATTCATGTAAGGAAATTCAATGCTTTCCTCATCTCTACCTTAAAAACATTTCTGGCACAGACTTCGTCGTTAGAGAGTTCTCAGCTCGGATCCTAGCTTTGCCATCTGCTGTGCAGGAGGCTGGTGAGTTACCCACTTTCCCAGGGTTCCTCTGTCAGACTATTGTAATGACCGGAGATGACACCTGTGCCCCCTGCGCATGGGAGGTCCTCTGAGCTGAACGTGCTACAGAATGATGACTTGTCAAGCCATGGCTGCAGGCAGGGAATAGCTCCTTGATATCATTGCAAGACTGTCTCGTTCCTTCCTGGCCATGTGTATCCTCTTCTCTGGCACCAGCTAATGCCGAAGAGGCGAGATCCTCTCAGACCTGCTGCGTGACTCAGAGTAACTGCCCACCTTGGCATCGGGACAGCGTGGCTTGTGTGGGCTTTCTAGACTTTGCCTTGAGATGAATTGTGCTGATTTTTCACCCTCTGCAGAAGGATAGACATTAAGCTCTTAAACTAAAAAGGGAGGCATCTCCTATTTTAAAATGAATGGAAGGCACAGAATTTCTTGAAGGGGTGGGCTTTCTAAAGGAAGGTATGAGTTTGTTTTGCACATTTTACGGTCTTCCTGGGCAGGGTCCACCTGGTGGTGAAGTTGGACATTGCAACCCAGCTCTATTTTGTTGAACACCCAGGAGAAGATTCAGATTTTTAAAAATGCCCTAGTGCTTCCTGCCACTCAAGAGTGGCACTGGGTTTGTCCCCGTGTGGACTCACTTCATCTGGTTGGACGGCAGCCCCATGTTACAGACTAGGCGTCCAGCCCGCTCAGGGCCTCTCGCAACGGAGACGGATTTGAGTCTTGGCCTTCTAACCTCAGGTCACCTCCACCAAGACCGCTCTTTTCCCACCCTTTAAAGAAATTGTATCTAAGAAGGTTGGAAGGTAGCTGTGCTGGCTGGCGTAGGGGTGCTGGGTCTGGAGACTCCTGATTGCGGTCCCTCTCACCCCTGAGGGGGAACCTCGGGGCTTCACAGCACACGGCTGGAAAACCACACGGCCCCAGCCTCTGACTCCACAGGAGAGGCCCAGCTCTGTGGCCTGAGGGTGGGGGTGGGTGGACGGCCCTGGAAGCCCTGGGGAAGCTGAAAGGACTGAGAAGAGGGGGATAAGAAAGGGGTGAGAAGTAGCTCACTCCTGCATGGGAGAGGGAGGGTGCCCCCTCCCCAACAAAATTCCGGGACCTGGGATTCTGTGGGCTGCAGCCATTCTCTCCACTTTGGGAATATATCTCTGATTTCTAGATGAGCACTGCAAGAAAGTTAAGAGTCACTCTATTACCCAGAAGTATTTTTGAAGGGTATTGTGGTTTAAAAAATATGTTTAGGGTGCTTAGGTGACTCAGTTGGTTGAACGACAGCCTTCGGCTCAGGTCATATCCTGGAATCCCAGGATGGAGTCCCAGCATCAGGCTCCCTGCTCAGTGGGGAGTCTGCTTCTCCCTCTGCCTGCCTCTCCCCTTGCTTGTACTCTCTCGCTCTCTCTTTCTCAAATAAACAAATAAAATCTAAAAAAAGAAACTATGCTTACAAATTGTTTGCCAACAACCTCATGATCACCAGCTGCAATTGTCTTGTCTGACCCGTCGTCTTCCCAACTTAGACTGTGGGCCCTGAGGGAGCAGGAACCTTGACTGTCATATTCAGTGCGGGGTTCCCCAGGCCTGGCTCAGAGGCAGACACAAGGTGGGTACACAGTATACACTGGCAATTGACTGACCAGAACAAAAGGGGACATCATTCCCATTTTACAGATCAGGAAACCAAGGCTCACAGACTTGAGGCTGAGCACTATTAAGCAGCTGGTAGATAGCCAAGCCACAATTCAGATCTAGCTTCTGGCTTTGTTATTAGCTGTGGAGCAGCAATGAATTGGATGCATTTATTCACCCACTCCAATCCTGCCGAATAGAGATGGAGATGGTCCAGACTCTTGCCCAATAAGCCCCAAATCCACTCTCCAGCCCATCCAGGCCCCATCAGTCTGTCTGCAGAATGGGGACACAAAGACAGGATCTCTCTGGGGCCTGGGGAGGATTAATCAGCAATTAGTGTGCAAAACACTTTCCAGACAAATGTTAAGTATTATTAGTATTTAAATTTAGTTTCATCTTCCCCTGCATCCCAACAAAAGGGAACAGATGGCCCTGGCTCCAGGTGGAGAAGGGGAGGGCGGGGCACTCAGCGCCAGCAGGAAGTTCTCAGCACTCTGGCTTCCAATTAGCCCCTGCCTGATGTGGGAGCCCAGGGCCAGGCGCTGTGGGACTGTGGAGGGAGGTCTTTCTCCTAAAAGCCGAGTGAAGGTCAGGGGAAAGCACAGCTTGGGGGCTGAATACCCTTTCCTAGCTGTGTGACCTTGAGCAGGGCATGGCTCCTCTCAAAGTCTCAGCTCAAGGAGATCTGCCCTGCAGGGCTGGAGTGGGGAGGACACGAGACCCAGTGGACAAAGCACTGGGCCCGGTGCCTCGGCCATGGTCAGTGCTCAGTGAACATGACTCCTTCCCCCTGAGTCCTTTAAGACACCCAATATTGGGTCTGGTTTCCTCTGGAGAGGCCGTCTGAGAACTGAAAACAAGCTGGGAGGTGGAATCTGGCGGATCTGAACACAAGCCATGGCTCCACCACTTGCATGATCTCCTTCACTTCTCATGTTTCTTATCTGTAAAATGGGCAGGACAGTGGTGGCATCCACTCTGCGCGCCTTGTGGGGTGGAGATCGGCTGAGATGCTGGCTTTGGAAACTGTAGAGGGCGGTACACACAGGAATCACTGCTTCTGTTTCCTTCCTTTGGCTGCCCCACAGTGTCTTTTGGGCTGTGGATGGGGTGGGGCGTGGGGTAGTATGGAGATGGTAGGAGTCTGGGACAAAATCCACGTGTAACCCAGTCTGGCCTTATCCCCATTCTGGGCTCCATCCATGACTCTCCTCCTGCCCCGATTCAGTTAGGGGACCAGAACCCAGAACACAAACATTCACAAGTGGGCTCTGGATTCTAAGGAACAGAGGAGTTAGCCTGGGCTGGCAAGAGGAGTGGAACCAATAAGGCTGTACCACTCAAACTTACCGTGGGGCTGGGAAAAGGCCTCACATGCCAGAAAGACGGGGGGGGGGGGGGGGGGGGGGGGGGGGGGGGGGGGGGGG
>NW_019154089.1:14471495-14512894 GCF_002288905.1 Enhydra lutris kenyoni
GCGGGTTGTGGGGAGCAGAGGGACCAATGGGACAGGAGGGGAGAATGGGCTTTGGAGTCAGGCTGACCTGGGCTCAGATCTGGAACCTGACCCTTTTCATCTATGGAATCCTGGGCACAGGGCTTTGCCTCTCTAAGCCTCAGTTTTCTCATCTGTAAAATGGGAATGATAATACCCTTCTAGAAGGGCCATAGCCAGGATCAAATTAGATGAGAGAAAATTTTAAACCCAAAGCTGTAATGCGCCTGGGCCTCCAGGGATGACTTTGAACTTTCTCAAAGGAGAATAAAAAGGGAAAGGACTACCCATTTGGTGGATCATCTATATCTGTTCTATTGTTTGGGGAACCACTGTCACTCGGCCGGGGGTGGGGATCAGGGCCCTCCTCTCGTTTAGGGAGGCCACGTGACCTAAACCAAACCAATCAGAGTGAAACCTAAGACCTCTGGGGGTGCTCCCAGGAGAGAGATCCTGCCTTTCCAGGTGCCTGGGAGCAGTTGGACAAACAACTGGTGTTAATGGAAACATCTTGCCACCCTGTGGGCAGAGCTGGCCTGAAAATGGGACGACCCAGAGGAGGGCGTGTAGGGCTGAGAGGAAGGGAGAGAGAACTAGCTTTCTGACGAGGTTATAAAGAACCGGGCCCCAGTTGCGCATGCGCTGTCGGCAGTCTAAACAACGACATTACCTTTTTCTCTTTACCTAAGGTCAGTTTGAGCTTTTAAAAACCAAAACCCACTGGCAACTTTTCTCTCCCTCTCTTTCTTTTTTTTTTTTACTGACTCACCTACAATAAATAATTTGATCTTAGCACAACCTTTGATTTTGACAATCGCGGACTTGAGCATCTGGGAATAAGTTGAAGATGTTTATTTCGATTTAATCTGCTAATATTTTGTGAAAATTTCTGTGTTGTCATGAGGCGTATGGGTCTTGTGATGCCTTGTTTTGTTTTGGGATCAAGCTCATGCTGGCCTTGTAAAATGACTTGGGAAGGTCCGTTCCTGTTTTTGGAAAGATTTTGTGCAGAGTTTGTATTATTTCTTCCTTACATGCTTGGTGGCATTCGCTAGGGAAGCACGACACAGATTTGTGAGCCATAAATTACCTTTAAAAACCGAAGATCTGTTTTGTTCACGATTTCTGTCTTATGTGTTGACTGGACTATTTCCCAACATTTTGTGACCTGAATTCTTGTTTTGAGCTGCTCCAGCCTCTGATAACTACCATCCGATCTAAATTAATGTAACATGGTTTTGTGGTTCTTACTTTAAAAAAAAAAAATCAAGTTGTTTGCAACATTTTTAAAAATAGATGTAATACAGTTAATATTTATCTAATCTTCAAGCTGATGTGCCCTGTTTAATTTTCAGCTTCATCTCTCAAATCCCACCTCAATCCCACCTTCCAGGCTCGTCCTTACTTTTGCTCTACTCAGAGCCCTCTTCCCTGGCCCTGCCATGGCTTACTCCACTGCGTTACCACTTCTACTAAACTTCCCTGGCTTCCCAGGCTGGCCTAGTTGACTTTCCTAGCTCGTCCCATCCCTGGGCTTCCCCCAACCCACGCTTGAGTCATCCTATAGTGAACTTGTCTGTGTTTGCCTCTGTCCCAGACTGTGGAGTTCTTGGGGACACATGCCAGATCTACTCCGTTCATCATTAGATTCCAGATCTGGGCACAGAGCCTGGCCCGTGGGCCCCTTGACAAACCCTCATTGAGTGAATGGATATCTATTGCTGTTAATGCCCACAGCCATAGCAACAATAAGCACCTGCGCGTACACACGCCTCAGAATGGTTTATGTGCATTGTCACGTGCTTCATCTCATCTGAGCATTCACAACAATTCTGTGTAGTTGCTGTCACCACCTGATTATCTATTTGTGTGGACGCTGGGGCGTGGAGGAGCATAGTGACTTGCCAAGCTTTACAAACGGCAGAGCTGACATGCAAAGGCGAGTCTTCCTGACTCCAAATCCGGCGACTCCCCTCCTGCCCAGTTACATGCCAGGGTGCTATCTGAAAAACATTTTAGGATTAACCCCTCAGTGAATTCTGGTGTCTAAACTGTGTTCTAGGGAGGAAGGCTGGGCCATGATGGGGGCTAGAGCCAAGTGCCCCGCTGAAGCCTGGGCTTCCAGGTTAGATGGGTTTACAGCTTACCAGGAAAGGAGACAGGAGGCAGGGGAACTGGACCAGGCAGCGGAAGGCAACAGAAGGCAGATGATAGCCCTGCCCAAGGTCTGGGTGGGGTTTCGAAAACAGGAGCTGACTATGGCAAGGAGGAGTGGAGAGAGGCCCCTCCAGTCTGGGAACCAACTGACTTTGGATGTGGGTTCAGCTCTCCCTCTCCAGCCCTCCCATCCCCACCCCGAATCCTTGTTGCCAAACCTTTCCCAACCACACTGATCGAATGCATGTGTTAAACCAAGACCTCTAAGAACCCACCGAATGAGATCTGGGCTTTGGACTCAAAGCTTTGCTATGTTGCTTTCTAATCCTTCCTCTTTCCATTTGCCTGCCTAACTTTGACTCATTCTCAGGTCTCAGCTTAGATGTCCCCTCCTCCAGGAAGCCTTCCCTGATTCTACATCAGAAAAGGAGTCCCACCTTCCTCTCCATGCTTCTTTTTATCACAGACTTGAGTGCCCTAGAGGCTTACCGTGTGTTCATATTTCTTGACTCTGACTCTTTGAGAGCAAGGACCATTTCATTCATCTCCACCTCTCTACCAGGCAATGCTTCTCATCTGTAAACTGGATGTGGCAATTTCTAATCACAGGCTGGATTGTGAAGATTCAGTCTTAAGTACGATTTCAAAAATCTCTAAAATGTTACAGCTGACGTGCAATGTAGTCTAGTCATTTTTTCTTAGCTAATGTTAAGGAGTGCCAAAGGTTTCCTGTGTGTAACCTCACTGGATCCTCTCAGTACATGTCCGAGCAGCGAGGAGTTCTGGGCAGAGAAGTTTACCTGGAAAATGTGGAAGACTGAGGGGTCTAGCCATGTCCCCTTAATCCCCCCACACTCAGACTCAAACCTGCTGGGTCCACACTGGCTCCTTAGAGGGGGGAGGTTGGACCCTACTGTCTTTGAGCCTTTTGGCTGCCTAGGGCCCCCCAGCTTAGCTGACATTTCCAGAAGGACCATAACCCAACACTTAGGACCCCAGTAAATACACAGCCATGTGCAAAAGAACAGCAAAAATGGCAGTTTCTGAGTCTGTGTTTCTGATCACGCAGATCGGCAGCCAGGCTCTGCAGTAAGACCCAGACTCTGGAGGCCTACACACCTGGCTCAACTTGGAATTAGTTAGTTCATCTGTCTGAGCCTCAACTTTCTTTTCCAGAAACAGGGCCATCAGGACCCACCTTTCTGTATTGTGAGGACTGGTACCTGCACAGCAAGGCACTGAAGAGCTCCCTCCTCCTTCCCACAGTCTTCTTGTTCCTCACTGCACTGAGCACAGGGCCAAGCCCATGAAATACCAGGAGCTGTGGGTGGCTGGCTATTACCCTCTACCCTCCCCAGCCCTCAGACAGAGCCTGTGCCCAATTGCCATCTGTACCTCCTGTACTACTTTTGGGGCCAGGTGCCATTTTGGCCTCTAAGACACATTTGCTGAAGGAATGAGTAAATTCCAGACAGTGGAAAGAACAGGAGCACAGACAACAGATATGAAAGGCAGAGACTAAGTAGCATGTTATGGGAAGACCAGGGAGGACTGGATTTCTCTAGAACAAGGTATCAGGAAGTGGATAAGGTCCCTTATGATTAAGCCATGCCCCAGCTTGGAATTCTCTTTCACTTCAATGTCTGACATACTTACTTGTCTCTTAAATCTCAGTTCAAATGTCACCTTCTCACTAGTCTTGGGAAGAAGCAGGTGCCCTTCAGGATCGTGCAGTTCGTGCCTCTGTTGTGCACTTTTAACCTCATGTCAGAGTTTTTGGTTTATCTGACTGACCTCCCACCAGACTATGGGTTCCCTGAGGGCATGGACCATGTCTGGCCTCTCTTGAGATCTCCATGGCTCAACTAGCAGACCCTGCTCATGCTCTTCCCTGCAGCAAAGGTTTGTTGAACTAGTGAATGTTCTACTCACAGCCCAGAACAGATGCGCTTGTGCCTGGATAATTCCTCCTTCTCCACAGCCAATTCAAACCCCAGGGAGATGATGGGCCCAGTTGGCCTTCCTGGAAGGGTGGAAGGGAGGCTGTAGCTGCTGACCTTGGCAGTGAGCTGGTGTGGGGTGAGTGGGTAGACAGGGGCTCTGACAGCCAAGATGTACACTAGCTTCCAGTTCTTTAGCCTTGGGGAAGTCCCCTCCCCTCTCTGAACATTGACTTCTCTGTGACTCGAGGCTGGGGGAGAGGAGAGACTGTCCTCTAGAGATAGCTGGTGCTCCTCCTACTTCTAAAGTTCTATCCATTGATTTCCAGGATTTCTTAGAGACCAATAGACACACGTAAACCCTCCTGTGTACACACACCCACACAAAGCCTACCAAGATACACATGCACACACACATGGATTCACATCAACATATGGACTTTCAGAGACACAGAGACACACATGTGCCTACATGTCACACCTGCACAGGATATGGAGACACTCGGGCCACTGTGTACACACATCCCCGCAGATACACAGGACTGGACTTCTCAGTACTCATGTAGATACACAGTCTCATGGATACCTGCAGGCATGTGAGCACAAGCACACACGTTCCCTTTGGAGAGCGGAGCTGCCACCATGGTAGGGGGCATTTGAAGCAGACCTAGATCCCTGCTCTGGCAAGTGACCTGTCTCTCTGGCCTTTCTCCCAGGCTGGGGCTGGGCAGAATAGCTGTTTGGCATCTTGGCTGAGAGCTCAGCAGGGTGAAGCCCGCCCTGGGTCTTGCAGGGGTGAGGATGGGGCTGGGAACACATCTTCCAGCTTCCTGCCCACAGATGCCTCTTTTTAAAAATAGCTTCCTGCTGCTTCCAGGAAAGCTCTGGGGAATGAGGGCTCTAGAGATTGGGTTTTGCTTGTTCCTTGCCTGCCCGTGGAGCTGTGTGCACAGGTCCCCCCAAGGGGCCACGGGCGCCGCCCTGACTCCCTGGTTGGGCCATGTCACCTGCGGCTGGGGGATGGTCCCTAAGGTGGCTGGATGGTGGAAGTGGGCAGTGGGCAGGGGTTGCTTCATGGCTGAACCTTCCCCTCCCAGAGGAAGGCTGCTGGCTCAGCGGCCCTGGGTGGGAACCTCACATACCTCCTGGAGGCAGCGTGACCTACACATGGGCCGTGGGTTTATACATGGGCCGTGCCACTCCCTGGCTTTGGAACCTGGGGCAGGTTGCTTAATGTCTCTGAGCATCAGTGTTTTCAACTGAAGAATGGGGCTAATCACCTCTCTCTTTTGAGTTGTGAAAATTAAGCCACATAAGGTAGGCACATACATCTCTTTCCTGCTCGGCTATGGGCCTCCTCCAGTCCCCATGGCCCCCTGAGTAAGGAGGGGCCTGGTTCACATAGGCATTGCCATGCCTGCTCTGCCTTATTGTCCTTCTTTCCTGGCCTCCACTGCCCACATTGCCTCTCTTCTGTATTTCTGCATTCAGAACCCCAGAAAGCACAATACAGTATACAGGGGTGTGTGTGTGTGTGTGTGTGTGTGTGTGTGTGTGTGTGTGTTGGAAGAGAGGTCACAGGCAGTGACATGGTACTAGCTTAGCAGCTCTCATGGTCAGGACAGCTCTGGGATGGGGGAGCTGACATCTGGTGGGATCCAGGGCTGATAAGCATCACTGGCTGAACTTACATCTGTGAAGCCTGTCGCCTCAGGCCCTGGGCTAAGTCTCTGGGCATTCTGGACAGTTCCCTTCAGGTTTTTAAAGGTCTGGGCCCCATCCCTGGCTCTGTGACTTACTGACTGTGTGCCTTTGGGCACAAGATGTGGCCTCTCATTTCTTCAGCTGTAGAGTTGGACCATTGTTTTTCTTGTCTTGGGGGGACAGGTGGTGGGAGATACTTTGTCAGCCTGGGTAGGGCCTAAAGGCATCATCCCCGCCCAGATGAAAGTGGAGGTGCTGTGGTCTATCTCCAAAAGCCCCAGCAGGGTTCAGAGGGCAGGTGGAGCTCCAGGCCCAGCTCATCCTCTTTGTCCTTCAGCAAACACTGACAGAGGGACTTGAGGGTCTGGTCTAGCTCTGGCCAACTGTCCTGGCAATAGGGGACCTTCCTAGAAGGAGCTGATGCCACCTTCCAGAAGATGGGCTTCTGAGCATCATGGCAAGGGCCCACAGTGTGGGCAGATGGGCCTGGTCCAGTGCCCTCTCCGCTGTTTGTTTGCTGGCTGGCCTCAGGTCTCTCTGAGCTTCAGATCCCTGACAAGCTGGGGATGGGAATGCCCCCCTTGCAGGGCTGTTGTAGAAATCAGACGAGAGAAGTCTTAAGGCCACTCATGAAGGACCTGCAAGATGCAAACTTTCCACCTTCTGGATCTCAGTGTCTGCATCCACCTTTGCTGCCCTTCACCTGACCCGGCGAGGCAAGGCCAGTTCCCAAGATCGTCTGTGGACTGAGGGCCCCTCCCGGGGCTGGGAGATGACGCAGGCCGAGAGGCCCCGTCAGGTGCGTGTGGGTGCATCTTGTCTTCGAGGCTGGTTTCTTTCCCTAGAACTCACTGTCTCCACCTGTCAGATGGGGGAGGCATCCCCATGGCTATGAATCACAGTGTCTCTAGGAACAGAAGGTGCCTCACACCTCAGGGTTGGCTGGGCTGCTGTACTCAGGCATGGAAGTCTTGACATGTGCATGGGACAGAAATCGTCTGAGTGTGCAGAGGTGGGTGTGAATGTCTGAGGAGAGGCATTTAGAAAAGATGGGAGCTCTGGGGTTATCTAGGTCACTGAGGCTCAGAGAGGGACAGGGCTTACCCAAGCAAGACAGTGACTTGTTCTCCCAGCAGGAGAGCAACTGAGCCAGAATTACAACCTATAGTTCAGGTATCTCTTGGAGGGAAGAGGCTGAAATCATTTGGCCCAATCTCCCACCCAAGAGTGCCTGCTTACACACCTGCAGGGAAAAGGAGCTCACCACCTACTGTGGCAGGTTATTCATGTGTAATAGCTCTGGTTCTTGGATATTTCTTTTTCACACTGAATTGCAAATCTATTCCCAATCACTCCAACCTCCTCCAACCTCATTCCCTCAGATCAATATGCCTTGCTTCCCCAGGTAGCTAGTCATCAATACAGATCACGTGCCTCTGGTCATCCATTGTCGGGAGCCCCAATTTTGCAGCTCCTTGTGCTAACACGATGGATCCCAGAGCCTCACCCTCTTGGTTGGTGAAGGGACCACCATACCTTCTCAGGACTCAGATCCAGACTTCCAAAGACTAAATCATGAAAACACCAGAGACTGCCTCATTGAGGGTGTTCAATAACTCTTATAACAATTAGGAATTTTTATTAGTGAAGGCAAAATTGACTCAGAGGTAAAAGGGGAATTTTAACGGCCTTTTCAGTTTGTGATTTTCATGTGAGGCAGTTAATCTAAAAGCAAATAAAAGCGTCTGAGTGCCAGAAAAAAAGATGCAGTGAAAAAAAAATTTTTTTTTTAGCGTAAGTCTGACTCTACTAAATTATCAGAGAATTATACCTAAAATAGATTCTACTGACTGTGAGCCCCTTGGGGCAGAGTCTGGGTCTTTCTATCACCCACAGCAGCCAGAGCTGGCTAGGACACACAGGAGGCGAATGAGTACAGAAATGAATTGGTTTAGTCAGTTGGGTTGTTATTTTGAATGTGCAAAAGGTCAAGTGCATCTCTGAGCTCATTCATCTCCTGGACCTTAGAGCTGTGTTGAGCCATCCTGGGTTGTTTTTTTTTTTTAAGATTTTATATATTTATTTGAGAGAGAGAAAGACAGAAAGAGACAATGAAAGAAGGAACACAAGCAGGGGGAGTGGGAGAGGGAGAAGCAGACTCTCTGCAGGGGGGCTCGATCCCATGACCCTGGGATCATGACCTGAACCAAAGGCAGACACTTCAGGACTGAGCCACCCAGGCGCCCTGAGCAGAGTTGGGTTTAAGACCATGACAGGGATGCCTAATGCTGGAAGCAATGGCAGCCACTCTGGACTGCCCCAGGCTGCTGTGGAAAGAAGTTGAGAGGATAGCTGGTGGTTTTGCCTTCCAAGCATCCATTTCCCTTTCCTTTAACAAGAGCATCCAATTTCCTTTGGGAGAACTGCTCATTCCCCGTCTTCTTCCAAGCGGTTTAGGTGGTACTGAACCCCCAGCCCAGGGCTCCAACACGGGGCACATGACCAGCGTTTTTACCAATCAGTGCAGTCCATTCCTCTGGCTACAGTGATTGGCTCAGGGATGGGCGGGTAACCCAAATGAGGCCAATGAGACTCGTTCTGGAACTTGTGCGGGCGCTGTGGGGAAGCCTCCTTTTGTGGCAGGTTGTTAAGCATGTGGGATCTAAGTCTGGCGCCTCAGGGGTTACAGGGAGAAGAGAACTTGCCTGCACCTGAAGCCAACATGGGAAAGCAAAGCTGAGACATGGAAAGAAACTGAGATCTGCTCTCATCACTTGAGCTGTGGTAGAAACCTGTCATCCTTGAGCCACTCATCATGTATGCCAATAAATTGTCCCTTTTGCTACATGGGTAGAGTTTCTTTCACTTGTGACTGAAAGTATGTTGACTGGTAGCGGAGTACAAGAGGCAAAGTTCCTCTTTGGTTCTGAGAGCGCGAGAGAGAGCTAATAGGAAGCCCTCCCTCTTCCAGGCTTCTCTGGGCACCTGGGTGGGGTTGCGCACCTGTGCCTTCTCTCTTCCCACCCACGGAGAGTAGAGGGGCCGGTAGGGCCCCCCCCAAAACAAGGTGCCATCCCGGGAAGATTCCTAATGGTCTCTCATCCACACATCCAATCAGCCACCAATTCAGTCCATTCGCCCTCCTTAAAGTGCTATCGCAGGGGCCTGTCTTTCCATCTGTCCCACTATCAGAAAAGACCTTTTCTCACCAGGTTCAGCATAAAAGTCCTTCTTCTGTGAAGCTTCCTCATGCTTCTCTCCCCACTCAATCAGTCCCACCTGCCCCTGGAGGCCCGCAGCCCCCCTGCACATCCCTCCATCACAGTCTCCACCTTGCTCAGTGGTCCTAAGCTGTCTTAGTGTCCGTTTCTACCCCAGGTGCTGGAAGCTGCTTGAGGGCAGAGCCAGACCCCAGTCATTCTGAGTTCCTAGTGCCTGGCGTGGGGAAGTGCCTCACAGACCTCTAATACATCATACATTGTCTAGGGAGTTGCCCACTTGCCGTGGGCTTTTTGTTTTGTTTTTGTTTTGCACTCGTTCCTTTAAAACCACTTGTGGGGGGGTGGTGCAGAGAGTCAGTTAACTATTCAACCTCCACCTCGTGGCAAGTCCAGGAGGTCACCCTCTCTTGCTGCTGGGAGCTGAGATTTCTACTCCACCTTCATAGGCTGCCTTGAAGAAATCAATGGGGTTTCCAGGAGGGGGATGGGAATTTTCAAGGTATCCTGGTCCCAGTGCCAACAGAAACAGATGTGGAAGCAGATGGCGATGACCAAGAGCACTTTCCTGCTGGAGGGAGGGAGCCTCATCCCACCCTTGGCTCCTGTCTTAGAATTACTGGACCAGAAGAGGACAGTCCCTTTAATTAATAACAGAGGGAGAACAGGGCAATATTTTCCTAATCCCCAGCCCAGGAGATCTCCCAAAACATAAGCCATCAAATCTCTTAGCCTGGCTCCTGTCAGCCTATAGGCTTTTTAACGAGGAAGGGGGTGAAGGGAGGGAGAGGATGCCATTGCCATGCTCTAGGCTGCGGACTTGAACACTATCCTCTCTTCTTGTGCTCCACAACCACTCAAGGAACAAGGTGCTATCCCCATTCCCCAGGTGAGCGACTGGAGGCTCTGTGGGGTGAGGTCATTAGCCAAATTCACAGAGCTCATAAGAGGTGAGCAGAACCTCAAATCTGGTCTAAATGACCACCTTCCCTTCATTCTAGCCAGACCAGCATGGTGAAACAGTCAGTCTATGAGAACCTGCTGGAATCCTGATCCTCCACTTTCTGGCCCAGGGGATTATGTAAACCATGAAGGCTCTCTGATGCTCAGTTTCCTCACATGCTCTGAGGGAATGACAGTCCCAGCTGTCATGGCCCTCATGTGAGAACAAAGCGGGAGAAGATGTCTACCGCATCTGGCTCATAGTAGGGTTGCAGTGAAGATACTGGCTGCGGTGACTTTCCCTGCCCTGCTCTGGACTTTCCGATCCCTCGGATGACTTATCACAGTGTCAAGTTTTAAGTTTGTTGAAACTGGAGAGGTCAGGTCTCACCCTTCAGATCCCACTGATCCTGTGACCCCAGGCAGGTCCATTCACCTTCCTGGGTCTCAGTTTTCTCCTCTGGGAAATGAGATTGGGGGCGGGATCACTCTTCCCCAACCTGGAGTCTTCCAAAGACAGTAATGGGTGGGGGGATAGGGAGAGAGGGTGTTTTCCAGTAGCAAGATGGGCCTGGCTAACGGTGTTGTCATATTTTTTAGCTTTGGGTTGGAGTGATATTACCTCATGGCTTACCTCTTGCTGATCAAAGCTCTGACTGGCAGTTAAGTGTCTTTGATTAATAAAAAATGGGGAAAATGAATTAATCATGACTTAAATGCAGTGTGTTTGGGAAACAGAATCTTTAAAACTCAAATCCACTGGGACCAGGAGGGGGAAAAAAAGATGTCCTTGATGGAGAGAGGTTGAAGACCACCCCCCTGACTTCGCCTCCTCCTGCCACGTGGTCATTGTCCTTGGAGCCTTCCAATTGTGGACAAAAGACCTGTGAGGCCAGGGGACTGTGGGTGTTGCCACTAGGGATGGGAAGCTCGGTCCCTTTAAGGCTCTTCTCCCTGCAACCAAGCCCCAGGCCTCTGCGGGGGAGGACATGCATTATTGAAAGCACATTTCAATACCTATTCACTCTCCTCCTCCTCCTGTGGGTGGCAATCACAGTTTACATAATCTGTCTCTCTGTCCTCCCAGGCAGCTGCTCCCTTCTGGCTGAGTGGTTTGAGGAGCGGGAGGGTGGGGAGACGGGAGAGACATTAACTGTATTCTGCCACCTCAGGTAGTGGCCAGGTTGCCTTGGAATGAAGGAATGAGATCAGACTTTGACCCTGCACAGCCCTGGGTTCAAGGGTCACTTCCATGATGTGTGACCTTGGGTATACAACTTGGCCCCCTCCTTGGTGATCTTGATTCTCTTCCCTGGCCTCCATAACAATCTCTGTGCTAATAGCTCCCAAACTTCTGTTTCCAGCCCAGACCTCTCTCCTGAACTCCAGGTCTACCTCTCCATGGCTTAGCTCTGTTTGTGTGTTCACAGGCAGCCTAGGCTTAGCGTGTCTCAAACTGATCTCATCAGTTTTCTCCCGGAGTGTCTATCCACCCATCTGTCCATTATCTATCCATCCATCCATCCATCCATCCACTCATTCATTCATCCATCCATCTAGCGATCTAATCATCCATTCATTATCCAACCATTCAACCCGGTCATCCATCCATCCATCCATCCATCCATCCATCCATCCATCTATCCTTCCATCCATCATTTCCTAAGTGTCTAGCATTTTTCAACTTTGGAGGCACAGTAACACGCAAGCTGGCACCATGTTTGCCCTCCCAATACTGAATGAGACAGACAGATAAACAGAAGATGATAATAAAGGTGATGAGAATGATGATAAGGGAAGTGTAAGATGCTGCAGAAGTGCAAAAGGGGGTACCCGACACAGCCTTGGGGGATCAGAGACTTTTTTTTGGAAGAGAAGTTGGAGATGTTTTTGGACCTGAAAGGTAAAAAAGAGAACCTTCTTCTCTGTGTTCCTTTTCTTCATTACCCAAGGGGATTGACACCCAGCGGCAGTTCCTTCTTTAACAGTGTAACAGCGCTTCTCCGGGAGCACCTACCTCTTTCCTACTCATGGTTCTTATGGATTGGGTGGGAGGGTCACATTATTACCACCTCCAGGGGTGGGCGTGTGACCCAGGCCTGGCTATAGGGATGGATTAGGGATCTGTCTCCTAAAATTCAACCCCAGAACTTTGCTGGAACCATTGGGGTTGGGGAATCCAATTTCCACTGGACTTGCTCAGCTTGGGGAAGGGTAGTTGCTGTGTTGCCTCCCTGAGGGGTAGATCCTGCCTGAGAGCAATGCCAATGTCATGGAGAGCGGAATCGAGAGACGCAGAGAGTCTTGAGGCCATCATTGGAACCCCTGGATCCAGGTGTGCATGATGCCAGCAACGTCAGGCTTTTCTTTTTATTTTAAGTCATTTTGTGTTAGGTTTCTGTCACTTGCAGTTGAAAGTGCCCTCATTAACAGTAAAGAGTCTCATTAACCATAGGAAAGCATTTGCACATCCTTTGTCTTATTTGATTTTCACAACAGCCCTAGGAGTCTGTTTACAGATGGTGAAATGAAAGCTCAGAGAGTTGAGTCAGTAGGATGCAGCCCGGGTCTGTCAGACACCATGTTTTATTAAGGATACTTTGGAGATTAAACAAGAAGGATGCTAGAGAGTAGGATTTAGCTTTGAGCAGAGCAGGCACTGAAGAACTGGTCTACAGGAGAGGACCTTCCTCCCCACAGTCAGCCCACGCACGTTCCATTACATGACCATGTTTCAAGGTCTGACTGAAAAGTCACCTCCTCCATGAAGCCCCCAGGAACGCCCCTCCTTGATGCCCTTCAGCCCTGTCGATGTCTGTTTTACAGCGTCAGTCACTTTCAGCTCTCCATTTCACTTCTGTCAGTGCATGAGTCATCTCCCTTTCAGGGAGGTATGTGCTTTACTCATCTTTGATTGGACCCAAGCTCCTTGCCCCATGCCTGGCACCCAGTAGGGGTTCAATGCATTTTTAAAAAAAATAAGTATTTGAAGTAAATTAATGTCCCGATAAGACGTACATTTAGGATGTGAATCAGAGTGACAGGGAGACAGAGGAAAGTTGAGATGAGACACAGAGACAGAGAGAGACACACAGAGAAAGGGAGAATGAGTCAGTGGGAAGTGAAAGACAGAGGGACGGGGGAGGCCTGAGAAGGAGAGTCGGAGAGAGTGTTCTGGGTGTGAAGATCTGGGAGGGCCTGCCAGCCTTGACTGGGATGCAGACGACCTTACTCCTGGTCTTTTGTAAGGGAACCATCTGGAAAGGACTTGATTGGCCCAGATTCCGGGAGGGTTGGAGAGATAAACCCTACGGGATGGGTAGAGAGTCGCTGGTGAGTCAAGGATGAGTCCCTGTGACCCCTCTCCTTGCCACAGGAGGTGGGAGAGACAAGCCAGTTGTGAGAGCTGCTGGACATGAAGGAGCTGACAGGGTTCCACAATGGGGGGGTGGGGAAGGAGGGGACAAGCTAGCTGGGGGTCAGGGGCACCTAGAACCTTCTCATACCCCCTCCTGGGACCTCCCCACCAGTGGTGGCCATGCTGTGACCCTTCCTTCCAGGAGCTGACTTTGGATCCCAAACCAGAGAAGGGCTCAGCCCTGTAGGCAGCAGGCCTGTGAGTTGCTCCACTCTGTTTTGGGACTGGGTGGTCCCCCAGCTGCCTCTCTCTCCCTCACAGCTCTGGCCTTCACCATCCATGGTCCTGAGCCTCACCCAGAAGTGATCTGATCTGTTCTATCCATCTGCTTGCTTCTCATCCATCTCTCCCCCTTCATGGGGATCACCAAGAGGACAGGGACCTTATGGGTCTTCTGGCACCTAGCAGGGTGGCTGGAAGGCTCACCAAAGGCTGTGTGGATTAGTGAATGGAAGAACAGGCAGGATGGCAGTGTGTGGGGTGTGTGCGGTGGGGGTGGGGCTGTTGTTGGAGGTAGCCTTGACAAAGCACTTTACCAGGCAAGACTCCCAAAGTAAAGGCGTCTGGGCTCTGAGATGAGAACCCTTGAGAAGAGAAAGGCCCTTCTGGGGCTAATTGCCTGGCCGGCTGCCAGCACGGGGGCAGCTGCGGGGAGGTCCCCGGGGAGGGGGCTCTTCCTGCCCCTGCCACACCTGCTCTCTGGTGGGGAGGAGACCACGGGGGGGGGGGGGCGGGGGGCTGCTGTAGCTGCATGAGACAGAAGGATGCTGAGACAGAAGGCCACTCAGGGAGACGAGAGCCAAAGTACCGGGCTGGGGGCAGGATGTGGAGCCGCAGCCGTCCTGGAAGCAGCCAGGGAAGGAAGGAACATGTGCCCGCTGCACTAGGGGCGGCTTTGGGCCAGGCGCCAGGCTGGCTCGTGGCTTCTCTACATAAGGCTCTGAGGAGGGGGCTGTTGAGGCAGATGAAGAGGCCGAGGGCCAGGGAGGTAAAGTGACTGTTACTGGGCCACAGAGTGAGTGGTGGCAAGGCCAGGCAACTCAGGTTGGCCCAATTCCTCCCTTCACATCACTGGGCATCCAACACGGTAATGGGATTGGGGGTCACTAGGCTTTTGATGGCTGCTCACCTCCACTGAGGCTTTTGGTGAGATGCAGGGAAAGGGGAAAGAGGAGGGAGGAAGAGAGGAAAGGGAGGGGAAGTTTCCTCTTGTGTAAAATAGTGAGATAGATGCTCTTATAACTGTTTCTTTTTTTTTTTTAAGATTTTATTTATTTATTTGAGAGAGAGCGCGAGTAAGAATGTCAGAGGGAGAAGCAGATTCCCTGCAGAGCTGGGAGCCCCATGTGGGACTTGATCCAGGGACTCTGGGATCGTGACCTGAGCTGAAGGCAGTTGCTTAACCAACTGAGCCTCCAAGGCGCCCTATTTCTTCCTCCCTCCCTCCCTTTCTTTCTTTCTAAAGATTTATTTTACTTGAGAGAGAAAGAGAGAGTATGAGCAGGGCAGAGGGAGAGGGAGGAGAAGGAGAGAGAATCTCGAGCAGATTCTGCACTGAGTGTGGAGACTGACATGGGGTTCAATCCCTGAGATCGTGACCTGAGCCCAAGTCAAGAATCAGACACTTAACCAACTGAGCCACCCAGGAACCCCTCTACCTTTCTTTCTGTTCCTTTCTCTTTTCTTCCTTTCCAGGACTAGGCTTCCAGCTCCTGCCCAAGATTGTTGAGGAAATGAACATAGCTCCATGCTAGGGCTCCACACTTTGTTCCAACTATGAGACCTTGGGCAAGTCATTTGCCCCTCTCAGCCCGATCACCTCATCTTTGAGATGTTGATAACAATTGTGACCTCTCAAGGAGGCTGTAAGAATTTAAAGAGAAAGTAGCTGCAGCTCAGTGCCCAAGTGACCTGCCATCAGTGTTAGCCAGGGGTTCCAGAAAATCTGCTTCTATACTCCCCAGCACCTTATGTGGCTGCCTAAGATGACTTTCTAAAATGAAGCGTAGACCTTGTTCCTCAAATTCCAGGGATACGAACAAGCACTTTAGGAAAGAGGATGCCCAAATTGCCAGTAAGCATATGAAAACGTGGGCAACCTCACTAGGCATCAGGGAAATGCAGATTATAACTCTTAACACTATGTACTCACCAGAATGGCTAATGTGGAAAGGACAGAAAATGCCAAATATTGGTGAGGCCAAGGAAGTACTAGAACTTTCATACAGTACCAGAGAGAGTGTGAATCAGGACTCCCATTTTGGGGAAAAAAATTTCCCTAAAGATGGACCTATATCCCCACTCCTGCAAGATGAGGGCCTGTGGCTCATTAGTCCCTCTGTGCCCAGTGCTCAGCATGGGGCCTGGCATGGAGACAAACTGAATGTTTGTAGAATGAATGAAGGGACAGCCATTCTCACTTGGGGATCTTATGTGCCTCTCTGGTGCTCCCCTCATTTAATCAGGCTGGACCTCCATCACTGTTTTGTGACAGTCTCTCAGAGATTTCTCTTCTCCAGGATAAATGTCTCCAGTTGTGATCCTGTCTCCCCTGGGCTGGATTTCTCTGTCTTCTCTCTGAGAACCAGAATTGGACACATATTCTCTTACCCTGAATGCCTCATTTCTTCATTCTTACTGCACACAGTTCCCCAGACAACTCCTGGGGGTCAAGGAAGTGACTGGTCAGCCAGAGGGAAGAATTGGGCCAGGCAGCTTTCCCTCAAACTTTAGACCCTGGGGACGTCAGATCCTCTCACCACAAACACCATGGGAGTGGTCTGAAAGTGGAGTGGGATGCTTGGGGCTGGGGTGGGGGTGAGTGTCCAGAAGCATGCAAGTGGAAACTGGCTGATTGCAGTTGGAGGTGCTACTGGTGGAAGTTTAGACTTAGTCCTTCCAGCCCAATGGGGAAAAAGAAGGAAAAGGACATCAACTGAGGTTCTGTGTACCAGGCCCTTTACATATGTAATCTCCTAGACTTTGCACAGTTAGTCTGGGAGGGAGGTGTTATCATTGTGCCTATTTTAGAGATGAGGACACTGAGGCTCAGAGGAGTGAAGGGTCTCGCTAGGAATTTGAGTTAGTAGGAAAGAACAGAAATTTGAACCCAGGTCTTCCTGGCTTCCAAGATGGCGCTCTTCCTAGAGCATCTCTAAGATTCTGGGATTCCATTCCAAGGGAACATCTGCTGTTGCATGGCACCTCTCATGATGAAGTCCTGGCAAATGCCCCAGAGCCACCCCCCACAGCCCAGGCATTAGACCATGGATGTGCCATTGGCTGAGGCTCTGGGCCAGGCTGACAGCAAGGGTCAGGATTGCTGAGCGCACTGGCATTTGATCACAGAAGAGACAGGCCCTGTGAACAGCTGCTGTCCCTCCCAGGTCATCACGGACCTCAGATGAGATGCTAAAAGGTCAGGTGGCGATTTCACTCTAAATGGTTTGCTCATTGGCATTTGACCTCTATTTTCCATCAACTTGATTTTCATTTCCTAATGTTTACTGATTGGAAAAATAAGGAGAGGTGGAAAGCTCAAGTGAATGGAAATCTCTCCTCACTCCCTTCCCATTTTTCCAGATGTCTTGAGTTAAACGTACAAATTAAGAGGTGCTTCCATGCGCTGACCATGGAGAGTCCCATGGCTTCCCATGAGTGATGAGCCCTGTCTGCTTCTTCCTCTAGCAGCTGGAGTCTATCTATCTGTTGGACCCCGGGGCTCCTCTGTACGACCAGCTGCAGCCCAGGGTCTGTGCTGCGGAGACATAGACTCAGGGATTCCCATGGGCTCCAGCCAGGTTTCCAGCCCCTTGTAGGAAGACAGCTCACGGGACCAGGTCTGACCAAGGCACCGTGAAGGGACCTGACAAATGCTGCGTGTAGGCTGAAAGTGTTGGAGTGGGTGGGGTCTCTGCTCGCTCTCCTCCCTGGCCACCTAACGGTGCAGCCAACCTGGGTCTCTGAGTCACCACTTGGAAGGAAGCTACCAGGAGAACTGCTTGGCTTCGCAGCAGATGTCATGGGAGGGAGACACAACCCTTTGTTGTATTAAGTCAGAGGTTTCTGGATTAATTCCTGGCCATCTTGACAACAGCAGCCCCTCAGCTCCCCTTCCATCGATGCCACAGTGCCTCAAATGTATCAGGCACTAGGCGGGGCATTGGTGGAAGGCGTGGTGGGCACCCTTACCCTCTAGGAAGCACAGTTAAAGAGCAGATGGAAACGGCTGAGTTTTTATAATGCAGAGTGTCAGTGCTATGATGGGAGGAAAGAGAGGGTCTGTGGGAATCCAAAGAAAGGGTGGCAAGGCAGAAGGAGGGACAAGTCACAGAAGGCTTCTCTGAGGAGGTAATTTCTTTGCTGGGTTGTAGTGGATGAAGAGAAGTTAGTTCAGGGGTCACAAACTGGTGGTTTGTATTATTTGGTCAACAGAATATTTAAACTGTTTTTCTGGTAGTTAACCATACTTAAAATGGAGGAGTCTCACAAGAAATCTGGATGTGGGGATTTACTTAAAAAAAATAAATCAGGATATTGGTCAACAAACACTGAGGCCATGAGTCTGTGTAGCAACAATGGTCTGGAGCTGGCAGTGGCTGCCCCCTTCAATGGATCACCATAGTCCCTTTCGTGGACTTGATTCTGGCCAGCCCTGCAGACAACTGGGATTTGCAGCCCTTGAGTGAGTAATCCTTAGTAGACTTCCTCCACCCAGAGATCCTTTTCAGCTATGGGGCCAAGGAACAGGCTTATCCAGCTTTCTCCCTCCCTCAGCTCATTAGAGGATCTGGGAGCCCCTTGCTGAAAGTCTGAGGGCCTCCTGTCTTGACTATGGCTGACTACTGTCCCCACATCAGGACAGTGACTCTGGTCCAGCCAGGGTGGGAGAAAGGAAGCCCCAGGGATGACATGGTTCTCAGGTCCCCCAGCAGACCATGTTGCCTGCTCCTGCCTTGGCTCCTCGTGGTAGACATTTGCTGCTTTTGGTTGCCCAGAATCCACTTCTCCTGGCTTTAGCAACAGTCCCTTGATTTTCTTTTTGAGAATCACCTCTTCCTCAGTATTCAAATCTTGGAGGTAGTCTGATGAAGCCTCATGCTCTCTGCTGGCCGAGAGAAGGACACAGGCCCCAAGCCAGGCCAGCTGGTGCCCCTCCTGGGGCTGTGGGTCATAAGCAGAGTGATACAAGGAGGAACAGACGTTGTGGCTGATACATCCCACAGGGGGATCTTGGAAAAATTGGCCTCAGTTCCTGCTACCAGGCCCCTGGTCTGTTGTGGCTCTTGCCCTTTCCTGGGCCTGATCGTCAGCCTTCCTTTGGCTTCTAGGTGCTGGTAACCTCTCAGTAACCCCTGCTTCTGTTTGATTGGGGCAGATTTGGTTTCTGTTGTTTGCTACCTATACCCGTACACAGCCCTCCTCAAAGGGAGGTGTGAACTGTTTGGGTTGACACTGGATTTCTCTGAATGCCGAGCCAAGCTTGCACGGGCAGCAGAGGCAGGCTTTGCCTTTTCCTCACCCTCAGCTCCTTCCTTCCCCTCTTCTGGAGCCATTGGGTCACCCTTTGCAGTCCCAGCATCGCCAGAAACCAGAGCACCGGAATTTCTTCCAGACACACCCTCTGGGGGTAGCCTTGACCATCCTGACTGCTGCTGGGCCGGTTGTGATCCCTGGACTCCTCGCTTAGCCTGGAGGCTTGCGGTCACCTGTCCAAGTAGTCTGGCTCCTTAGGTTGGGGCCTCCTTTGCCTCCCCAGGACGAGGCTTGACCTCAGCCCGTGGATGAGTTTGGAGACATCTTGCCTGTGGGCCCAGCACGGGCTTTGGGGTGTGGGAGTCCTTGTGGTACTTCTGTCAGACTGGCTTTTCTCTTGGTAAAGACCACCTTTATATTTTCCCATGCATATATCCTCCTGTACTATTCCTCAGTACTTTACACCAAACAAAAAGAACACACTCACTTTTTAATCTTTAATACATATATTTCTAAAGGGAACATGAGATCATTCTCATAAGCAAGAAACCTGCATTGTATTCTATAAATGGAAAGTAATGGTAAAAATAAGGACATGGAAAATACAACATTGTTATCTAATTTCAGCTAGATACTGTTGCTGGAAAGCTCTTTGTCCCAAAGGAAGATCAGAAAGTGTTACAGAGGCGTTAAGTAGATGCTGACTTCCAATTGAGAATTCCTCCTTGATATAATCAACAGGAAAGGAGGTAACTCTCTCCTAGTTCTATTTAACTTGTGCCTGCGTTACTCTTAAAATGGCCTCATGGACCAGTGATGGTTGGTGCCCACTCTGGGGAAAGCATTGCTTCCGTAGCCTTGACCTGTTTCCAGATCCTGTGGCTAGCTGTCTGTCCTGACTTGACCTGGCTGCCCACTTGCCCTTGACCGCGGCTCCCCACTTGTATGGACCTCACCATATTCCAGGCTGACCAGGCCTGGGGGCCTAGCTTGCCCCGGTGGATGAGCTTGGTTCTAGGTCCAGCCATCTCAGGGAACTGAGAGAATACAAGAATGAAGTCCTTAGAGCCCTTCCTAAGTGACAGACATGATAGGTATTTTACTCAGATTATCTGAGTTTTCCCCACATTTCAGTCATTCATCTACCACCTTCATGATTTCTGCCATATCACTGCTATTCATTTACCTTGCAGTTTTCTTCAAATTGATTTGTCTTTTAAAAAGCTCAGCATTTTATTTTAAAAGGAAATGCCATATTTTCCCCATAAATCAGAGAGTTTGGTGTGCCAGTTACATTTTTCTATCATGCATCGATTGTGAGGTATTAAAGTAATACGTGTTCATCCATCTACCACCTAAAATCATCCTGCACACACCATCAATCACCCATGTACCAGCCCTTGGGAAATACTGTAACTCCTTAGTTAATTCTCACACGTTTCTGGGAGGATGGTTTATAGGTAAGAACGTGGAGGCTCAAAGGATTCCGTTCCTGAAGTCCCACAGGCAGAAAGGCTCGGGGCTGAGATTTGAATCCAGACAGTCTAACTCCAAATGCCAAGACTTTCAACACTAGTGCTTTCCAAATGGATTTTTTTTTAAATCCAAAGAATTTGTTAAAAATGAATATGTGTTTGGAAATCCAATATAAAAAGCAGATAAAGTTGGAGCTTTTACATATTATTTAAATGAGATTGTTGGGTGCAGAGGTTCTTTTATTTTTATTTTTTTTGAAACTTCTTTTGCCCCAAGCTATCCTACGATGGCCCCTGAGAACCTGTCTCAGAAGCCCTGGACTCTGAGGAATGTTAAGTTGAACGACCCTATCTCTCAAGTTCATTTAGTTCCATTTTCCCCATGAGCCAAACTCCTGAGGGGCAACATCTGGGTCTATGTTATCTTTCCTGGCTGGGCATCTCTACCTTGGACCTTCGCCATTTTGAAATCTTGAAATTTTCCGTCTTACTATCTTGAAATCTTCCACTGGCATTGCAAGCCTTCCTCTGACCTAATTATTCATTCATCAAACACTGATGTCTAACCTGTACCCAGATTTTTTGATGACACAAGAGGAATAGATGTAATATCTTTGATGACTTCCCAAGCCCGTGTGGAAGACAGATAGACACAGCCAAATACATTAAGGGTTGGAGGAGCCCCTGTTCACCCGAGTCTCATTGTCGCCTCAGTGCCTGCCTCTTTTAGGTGGCTGGTTGCATCCTGTAGAGCAACTCCTGAGATGGAACCAGTGAAGGGACCCCAAGGGTGACAGAGGTCTTGTCTGACTCCCCACTGTGGTTCCTGGGTCACTGTTCTCTTCAAAAACCAATGTCTGATTTAAGTCTGGACTTAGAATCATACATTACTGAGAACTCCCAACCCTCACTCCAACGGGAGGACCAATTTACAGTTGTGCCACCACCTATAATATGGACCTCTGACTGGCTCCTGACCTCAGCCTGCCTTCTCCCCCTCAAGGCTGCCTATGGCTGCCCCCTGCCCCAACCTAGAGATCTCTCACTGAAACGGGTACCCCAAAAGGAGCCTCTCTGCCATGAAGAGAAGAAATATGTCTCTCTGAAATTACGGGAAGATCCTGTGAGAGTTCCAATAAGTTTTAAAGATTTCTAAAAGACATTCAGCCTTGTGATGCCCCCTCCCCCAAAAAGCCAAGATTTCTACCCTTTTCCTTAGCCCTGGCTACAGCCCTGGTTCTCTCCAAGATGCCTCCATCTTTGGAAGGCACTGAGTTCTCCAGAACATCACTGATCTGAGTGCTCCAGAACATCACTCTTGGGGGTTCCCCCATACTGTGGGACCTGGTCTAAGCTAAGCTTGAGTTCTCAGAAGCTTCTCCCTTGGTAGGTCCTAGAACTGGGTCTATTAGCAAACTCAAAATGAGTCAACTCAAGTCAAGTCAACTCAGCTCAACTCTACTCAGCTTAACTCAACTCATTTCAGCTCAATCCATACTTCCTGTGTATCTTTTTGCTTACCCTGACCTAGGCTCTAGTTTTAGGAGAGCGGGAATCCAACAGTAAATAAAACATAATGTTTACTCTCAAGGAGTTTTCTCTTGGAGAAAGAGCCACCTCTTTCTCTTAGAGAAAAGAGCTCCCTTTTCTGGCCTGGAGACATCCCAACCAGCAGTGTAATTCCTGGAGTCCACTCCCCTAGACTTCTCAAACTACCTTCCTGGGATTGTATGACTTTAAGACTCCAGATTGCAAAGTCAGTTGGTCCCTTACCCTTTAGGGTATGATTCATATGGGTCCTGAGTCATTCATGTATTCACAGACTTGCACTGAGCACTTACTATGTGCTAGACACTTTACAGACATTACCTCATTTAATTTCCCCAGCAACCAGTGGGGATACAGAACCAGTACGTGGTCAGTTAAAATTTAACCCAACCCTAATTCCAAAGCCCATGTTCTTTCCATCTTATCCCACTGTCTCTTAGAACAATTGGATAGAATCCATAATAAAGGATATTTAAACAAATACATTCCATATGGAGGGAAAGAGTGGATTAATGAATATTTTATGTAAAGCAAAATCTCACCTGACCAGTTTATTAGAATTCTTGAGAAGCGAACTATATAGGGAGATAAAGGGTGACTTTCACAAAAAGTCTTTGTCAGATTTCCATCCCAAAGCCTATTAATAAAATTGATTCATTATAGAATTGGGCAGAGGTGGGTGGTGAGTGGGAGGGAGTCTATTTTTGCATGGATAGAGAACTGGCTTAGAGACAAGAAAGAGAGGGTAGGGATAAATGGGTGCTTTTTCAAACGAAGAACTAGGGTTCCCCAGGAATTGGTGCTGAGTTTGGTCTTATGTAACACCCAAGGCACAAGCATTCAGTGTCCAATGTGTGCATTTCCTGTAGTAAGTATGGAGGGGTGATACACACCCAAACCAGACTTAGCTCCCCTCCTGGAGAAGCCCAGAGAAAGAAGTGCTCAGCGACACCTCCAAGTTCTCAGAGGACAGGCAGCTCTGGAGGGGCCAAAATGCCAAGACATTGGAGATAAACCAGAAGACAGTGGCCAGGAAAGGGGAAAGAGCCCCAAGCAGCAAGCGAAAGATCTGAGCTCTAGGACCCATCTGTTACTCATTTGCTGTGTGACACTGGGCAAGGTCCTTCCCTCTCTGGGTCCCAGTTTTCCCTCCTGTACAAGGAAAGCATTGGGCTAGATGTCTTGTGTGTGGTGTTCTGGATGGAGGACAAGGATTTCAAATAGAACCTGATTATGAGGAAGTCTCTATTTCCTGTGGCCAAAATGTCTCCTTCTGTGCCTGCACTGAGATGGGGGACCACTCTCCTTCTGTCTCTCTTATTTGTGAACAGTGAGGATGAGGCAGAGAGCCATGAGGTCTGTGATGCCGGGGCGCAGAGCCCAGCCTGGAATCCCTCAGTGGCATTCATTGCGAGTGACTCAGCGTCATAAATAGCTCCCATCTGGATGAGCAACGATATCTATAGCGATCGAGCGATCTCTATATCCACACACACTCTCTCTGTGCAAATATGTGGCTCACTGTATGCTAAATACGAGGTGGCCTGGAGACGTTCCTCCTCTTAAAAGACTATTTGGTATGAAACTCGAGACTGTTTATTTAAAGAAACAAGTTTACAACTATGCACATTGGATTACTGGTAGTGGGTGGTGGGGAAAAGGCGATGTGGATGAAGGGACGCTGGGTGTGATCCAAGCTTGGGGGCCACGGAGGCCGACCACTCCACCTTCAGCCTTCTGTCTGCAGCAGGAGGAGTAATGGACACCACACATGAGATGCTTGAGATCCTGGGGTCGGGCTACAGGGAGGGGGTACTCTTGAGCTCATCAGTGCAGGAAACCACAGTTAGCAGAAAGAACATAGGAACTGAGGTGACAGGAGAGCCGGGTTCCAGCCCTGCTCTGCCCTGCCATTGATCTTGAACAGTTCATTAATTCACGCATTCATTCATCAAGTATGTACCAAGCACAGACAATACGCACAAGCCACATGGGGATACAGACAAGAAAATGTAGGTTGGAATTCAGGCGTAGCCACCTGCCAGCTATAAGTGCTTTCCCAACTCTGTGCTTCAGCTTCCTTATCTGTAAACTGGGGATAATACCCCCTAAGGTTTAATGCACAAGAAAGTGCTTCTCTGCTGTAAATGGCTCCAACAATGCAAGCTGGACCCACTCACCACATTGCCCAGTTGGTCCACCTCCTCTCCACTTAGGAGTGTTCTGGGGACTCATGGAGAGGGAATGTCCTCATGACCCCCTTCACCAGGGCCCCAACGGTGGGGGCCTGGAACACCACCCATGGGAATGACCCTGGGCAGTACCCTTACCTTTGCTTCTTGGCTGAGCTGAGATGTAAGGAACTTCAGTCAATGAGCAGAGCAGGTACGCCAGGGATATACAGCTTCCTGGGGGAGGAGACAGGGTGTTCAGGGGTGAGGAGAGACAACTTCTGGGGTAGTTCAGTGGAGTGGCCTGAAAGGGCACTGGACCTGAGGACATGCCCTTGCTTCTCCTGAGGCCACCACAGATCCTCGGGGTTCTAGCAAGGGACTGGGCAGCAAGGGACCCTACCTGGCATCAGACCCAACCCCTAGCCCCACCTCACCCACTCCCCTGATACCAGTTACCTTCTTGGCCGCTGGCGTGGGCAAAGCTCGTATGGTACCACTGACCATGCTGCTTTCTGGCTTAAATGTGATTTCTGACCCATGTCAATGGGCATGGTTTACTGTCACTCATACCTGGATTTGAATTCTGACTTTGGGGAAATCCACGGCATCTCCCCAAGCCTCAGTTTCCTTATGTGTAAAATGAGGCTACTAACAGCCCCGATCTCAGCCCTGATTAATGATTACAACAAATCTTGTTATAATCATTGTTGTTTGTGTTGACTATCTGTGATGATGTCTATTATCTTGTGGCCCCTCAAATTTTAGTTATCTTCTCCTGCTTTCTCCTAGGAAGTGCAAGGCATTCCTGAAAAGGCAAGGGCTCATTCTATGACTTTGTCTCTGGAGCCGTGCACAAGTCCTGACAGAAAGCGGCCACCCAGTAAGCCTCTACTGACTAAACAATGCTCCACAAGTTTGTTGGGTTTGCCTTCACAAAGTTAGGGTTAGTGAGGCTGATGTTCTCCCATTTAACAGAGGAGAGCACAGGTGCAGACGGGGTAGGTCATCTGCTCTGCTTCCCACAGGGGCAAGTGTGAACCCGATGAAAACCCACAGTCCCCACTCTACCTCCTCCCCCAACCCCAGCCCTGCAGTCAGGGCCTCTTCCGGCTGGACACCAAAGCCCCACAACCTCACATGCCCGCGTCCAAGCTGGTGCCACCTCCTCCATGTTTTCCCTTCCCCCTGTAACCACCGTCCTGCTGCCACTCAAGAAAGGGGACATTCTGGTGTCCCCTTTCCAGAGATGGGGACTGAGGAAGTGCCCTGGATGATAGACACTGTTTCCAATCGATCTGCTGACTTAAGCGCCTTCCTAGGACTGGCAGTCTTCTGGGACCATCCTGGGATCACGGCACCTCACCCCTCGGCCTCTGCACCTCCAAGGCACTCTTACCTCCTCCTGAAACCTCCTCCCACCCCAGGCCTGCCACTGGACTCGAAGCTGAGCGAGGCACGGCCCAATTCCCCAGAGCCCGGCACTTAGCAAGACTTGATAAGTATCTGTTGGGTGAGTGAATGAACAAGTAAACAGTGGCTGAATGACTGTGTCGGGCCGTGTTCTAAATGCTGGGGACGCTGCAGGGAAGAGGGCAAGCCTGCTCCAGCTCTCAGGGAGCTGACAGTATTTGAATTTAAAACCAACAACTGGATTGGAAAGAGGGCAGATGTTACCGTTCCCTGACGGGCTAGGTGGGGAAGTGGGGATGGAGAGTTGGCAAGCCCGCTGACTGCCCGGGGTGTACCTTGGAGCCGAAGGTGGCCTCCCTGGCCTCAGGCAGGGCCATCTGTGCCCTGAGTGGGGAAGCTGACCTTTAAGAAGGCCAGGGAAGAACACCAGTGCAATTATGTATTTAACGTCTACCTGCTGCTGGGTCCACAGCTAGCACGCTGCCCGGCATGCAGCGGATACTTAAACTTTTGTTCAGTGAAAGAAGCCATTTGTTCAATGGGTGGGCCAAGCGTGTTGGGATGACTCAGGTGTAGGGGCTGGCGGGACTCCAGAGTGCTAACTCTCAGAATTATTATGACATCCACTTGAATGGGGCTCCACTGTACTCGGAGCCCACTTACATGGCTGTTACTATTCCCCCCATGCCGTGAGGACACCGCACACACACGTGTTAGTGAGCATGCTGGGCTGGGCACCAGCGGCATTCATACAAGCTGTGGGGCGACAGCAGCACTTCCCGGGTATCTGTGATGTGCTGGGCCCCTCATGTCTACACTGTCTGGCAAGGCCAGGGTCACCATCCCCATCACACAGAGGACGGCACGGAGGCTCGGAGGAGGCTTGATTTTGCACAGTTGGAAACTAGGTCTCTCTCTCTAGGAGTGAGATGTACAAAGCTCATAGTCAAATGGGGAACCCAACAGTAAAGAGGATAATTAAAATCCAGTGTGACACCCCCAGAAATGCATGTTTGTCAGAGATGCCTTTCTGCCAGGAGGCATCAGGGAGGGCTTCCCTGAGAAGATGAGCCTTGAGCTGAGGCTTAGAGGACAGAGAAGGAAGGGCTATGCAGGCAGAGGGAGCAGCATCTGCAAAGCTGTGGACGGAGCATGGTCCCACTTGGAGGAATGTGGTTGGGCCAGACCCTTGACCAGAAAGATGAAGCCGGGAGGTTGTTGGGGCCAGCTATAAGGAGCTTCATTGAGGCTGGAGGATGATGGAGAGCCATTGCAGGGCTTGGCTTCGAGCTTCTTCCAGGGGCAGGGGCAGGACTGGGGGAAATGGGAGGCTAGGTAGCAGGACCTGTGCTTAATGAGGTTGGGGGTAGAGGGATATTTGGACTCTGCCTCCTGACCTGGGTGATGCGTGGCGATGGAGAGTCCCTGAGGGTCAGCTCAGCCATTGGCTGAGCCACCCTGTGGAGCTGGAGTTCTCCCCCAGCCAAGAAGATCACTGTGGCAGGTCCTAGTCTCTGCCCCAGCTCCAGCCCCAGCAAAGCCCTCCTCTGCCACCTGGCTGCTCCCAAACTGTGTCCTAGCAACCTCACAGCCCTCACCTTGGCAACGCCAGCTTCTGCACTCTCTTCCTGATTGGGCTGGAAAGGAAGGTGGAGCTAGAATGCCTCCTGTCCACTAGACCTGCTCAGAGAACCAGCCTGGGCCACCCGCAGCCTGCAGCCTGCAGCCCCGGGTTCATCAGGTGGAGTCTGGCCAATCAGATGCAGAACATGGGTCTGGATGCAGGACAGGAAGTCTGGACTTGCAGCCTTGTGAGCTGGGTTCTGACCCAGGGCCGAGGCTTTGTCTGAGTGACCTTGGACAAGTCTCTTCCCCTCCCTGGGCCTCAGGTCTTCCCTTTTGTAAAATAGGGAGGTTGAACAACACCATCTCTGGAGTCTAATATTACCTTATTCAATTTTTGACCTTTTCCCATGGTTATTGGTTGGATGCTCTGTTGCTGGTACGGATTTTAGTGTCAGACTCTAGGAATTTAAATCCTAGTTTGCAGGGCGCCTGGGTAAGTCAGGTAAGCATCCAAGAAACTCTTGGTTTCTGCTCAGGTTGTGATCTCAGAGTCATGAGATCGAGCTTTGCATGGGGCTCTGCACTCAATGGGAAGTCTGCTTCACTCCCCCTCTCTCCCTCTCCTTCTGCTCCTCCCTACCCCCACTCATGTTTTCTCTCTCTCTCTCAAATTAATTTTAAAAAGTCCTGCTTTGCTTGGCCAAATCACTCTACCTCTCAGAGCCTAGGTTTTTTTTCCTCTTTGTAAAATGAATGTATTTCATGCCATCTCACCCAGGGGGGTATGAGAACAGACAGTTGAAATGGTATACATGAAAGTGCTTTATAAGTGGCAAAGAGCTGTGCGAGCGTAACCTATTTCATCACAGAGGCTGTTCTCAGTAACCATTTACTGAACGCGCTCCTCCCCTCTCACCAGAAACAGCAGCAGCAAGCCTTTATTGAACACTTACTATGTGCCAAGCATTGTACTGAGGTTTTACTCACGTTATGTTATTTTCACCGCAACCATGTAAGGTATTTGCTACTATTATTCCCATTTTCCAGATGAACAAAGGAGGGCCGATATGGTTTTGTATAGAAGGAGCTCAGCCGGATTCCCTGGCTTCAAAACTTGACTGTTTAAAATTTAATGAGGTGGCCTCCTTAGATCTCCTCTCGGTGTCTCAGGTTTTTCCTCTTGCCCAAAGTCAGGCTCTCACTCAGGGTTTGGTGGGCAAAGGGGCAGCTCTCTCATTTATTCAGCATCTCTTCAAAATGCCAAGAATTGACCAGCTTCTCAGGCTTTTCCCTGCATGTCAGTCCCTTGCAGGGCAGTGGGGAGGGGGTGGGGGGGAATGGGGCATGTCTCATTAAAATGCAGATTCTGATTCTGTGGGTCTGAGATGCATTTGAGACTGGACATTTCTAATGCATTCCTAGGAGATGCTGATGTTGCTGGCCCAGAGACCACACTTTGAGTAGCCAGGTGCTAGAGGATTTCAAATATTATCTTCTTGAATCCTGGGGACTAAGTCTTTTTAGCCCAGAGTCACAGATGGGGCAACTGAGGCTCGGGACGCAATGTACCTAACCCAGCGCATATAAGGGGTGACTTTGAACTTCGGTCTTCTTGGGAGTATGCAGTGCCAGGGGTTATGTGCCAAGCCCTACTTCCTGGTTGTGTGGTCCCTGCTTGGGCTTCTGTCTCCACAGCCAAGGCAGAGAGTCCCTGAGGTGCCTACTAGGACCCGTTTCTTATTTTCAGTTTCTCATAAGCAGACCAGTTTTGGGTGCTGCCTTCCAGTGGGAACAGGGCCCTGGCCCAGGATGTGTCTTTGCCATTGAGTGGACATCTCAGGATCAGAATGAGATCCTGCATATGTGTGACTCACCCTATTGGTCCTACCCTTGGCCTGGCTCTTTTGGAATCCTGTCCTTATTCATCATGGATCTTGGGGACACTAATTTTGTTTTTAAAAAATATTGCACAACATGTTATTGACTTTGATGCCTGAGATTTTTAGCCTCCCTTTACATTTTGCACCTGAGAAGGGTACTTCTTGCCCTCACCTTGCCCCAGTCTTGGCCCAGCCCTATGTCTTCTCCTGCCCCTCCTGCCTCATGGCATTAGGATGGTGCCTGCAAGGCACTGCGGTGCCCACCCAGCAGCCGGCCAGCCAATGCATTTATTTCCCAGCAGGGGAATCCATCACTTGGCTTGCCTTTTGGCTGACATGCTCTAGCGATGGCAGCAGGAACTGTGGGCCTGGGCGATCACTCTGATGTGGGCTTTGCCCTTACCAGTGAGGAGAGGGAGAGAAGGGACTTTACTGCAATTTAAATTATGCCATCTGTCTGCTTCACCCAGTATTCAAGGCCTTGCCTGCTCTGGCTCCTGTTAACCAATCTGTCCTTATCTCTACCATCGCCTGCCTTCCTCCCTCCTTCCTTCACTGAAGCTCTTGTCATGCAACTTTGTCAGGTTTCTTCCTACCTCAGGACCTTTGCACTTTCTACCTGCATACTTGTCCCATGGCCCGCTGCTTCTCCCAGTCCAGATGTCAGCTTCAATGCCTGTTCCTTTAAGTCTTACCTGTCTTACACAAACAGCCCCAACCTCCTTGACACACCCTTCTTTTATTTCTTTGCTAGCACTTACATAACTTGGTGAAATTATTTTAGTGTTTACTTGCTTTTCCCCCACTAGAACGTGAGCTCAGGGAGAGCATGGACCTTGTCTTGTCTGTCTTATTCTTCATTGTCTTTCTAGATCTCAAACAGTTATTGGCTTGTTGTAGGTGTTCAGTGAGCCTTGAGGCATCAGTGAGCCATATCCTGGGCTGGAGTTTCCACACTTGAGAAACGGGATGCTAACCCGAACCCCCCTGGTCAGGATCAAAAGCAAAATGACCCAGTTTGGGGCCAGTGATACTATCCCTGTTGGTTAGCTGATGAACTTGAAGCTCAGAGAAAGATGGGACTTGTCCCAAGTCACTGGCCAGGAAATGCGTGGGCTGGGGCTCTCTCCAGTTTGGAGAAGCGCCTGGCTGCATGCCCTGCGTGGAGCAGGCATTCAGGAATGGGATGGCTGGATCTGAGTTCCTCGGAGTCTCTGGCCATCTGCTGCTTGAACTGCAAGACCCGCCTTGCCCGCCAGCCTGTCACAGCTTCCTGACGAGCCAGAGACAGGAATTCTAATGGCTGTTTTCTTGCGGAACACAAAGGCCTGCCTCTTGCAAATGTAAAGATACATTTTCTCCGCATTAGCAATTACGACGCTGGATGTCTGGGGAACGTTTTTCATCTTCCAGGCACTTCACCAAGATTAACTTCTGAACCTATGCAGCAATGCTTGTTGCAACTTGAGTGGGTGTCTGGGGCAGTGTGGGCGACAGTGTCTTCTGTCATAGGAGGAGCTGGGGTTTAGAGGGCTCGAGGCCCCCGAGTCAACATCTCTAGGAGTTTGGTCGATTTTCCTGAGAGCAGTTTCTCCACTGTCGGAAATGCACTGACCTTCTTGAAGATTCAAGGATTCTGACTTTCCCTGCGTGATTTGGCTGTTGATTTAGCAGCATTTTCCACAAATCCTTACTGAGAGTTTCCTAGGTATCCTTCTCACCCTGAGCGTGCAACAGGGGGACAAAATATATACTGCCCTTACCCTCCTACGGTACTGAACCAGCAGGGGAGACCAAAGACAGTGTCCCGCCCGTAACTGGCTGTGTGACTGTGGATAGCTCCCTCTCCCTCTCAAGACCATTGGGTTTAGCTTTCTCTCCTCCCCTGGTCCCCCTGCTTAAAGGCTTCTGATGGTCCCCTGTTGCTTACAGAGAAGGTGGGCATCTCTGGCCCAGCCTTCAAGGTCCCTGAGAGCTGGGCTCTATTTGACCTTTTCCAGCACAGGCTCCCTCTCGCCAGCTTCCATTTGCTCCGTTTTTATTTAACCAACACTCATATGTCACTTTCTAGGTGCTTTGCAGGCACCGTCTAAATGCTTCACAACATTCAACTTGCTCTATCCTCACAGAACTCCTTTGTGATTCTTGCCATCGCCATTTTCAAGATGAGGACCCCGGGACACAGAGTAGTTAAGTTGAGTGTGTCCACAGAGTTACTAAATGGTGTGGCTGGGATTGGAACCCGGGCAGCCTGGCTCCCAGCTCGTGCACTCCACTGCTGCTAGGTGACCTTCCTCTGTCCTCAGCATCAGTCCTACTCTCTCCTTCCCTAGGTGCACTCCAACAGCCATTGCCCACTTTCACAAAGCCCTCCCTGATGCCTCCCAAGTTGAATGGGTTTTTCTTAGCTCTGTGTCCCCACAAGGCCTTGCACATCCCTCCCCATGGCAGTTCTTCCCACAGGTTCATGTCCTGTCTCCTCTACTGGATGTAGGGGTCTTCTCTTCCTGCTCTGTACCCGGCCCAGCGTGTTCCTAGAATCCATTCTCCATGAAACAACCAGAGGCATGTTTTTAAAGCAAAATCAGTTTGTATCACTCTCCTGCTTAAAATCATCCAGTGACAATCTATTGCATTTAGAATAAAATCCCAAATCTTGACTGTGGCTTAGAAGGCTCTGCATGAGGGACTGGTCCCTATACTCTCTCCACCCTCCTCTGCTGCCACTTTTCCCTTTGATCCCTGCTCCAGCCACACTGGCCTCCTGTCTATCCCCAGACACCAGGCTCACATTTAGGGCCTTCTCCCGAGCTCTTTCCTTTGTCTGGAATGTGTGACCCCACATCCTCCCACGACTGGCTTCTTGTTTTTGGGGTCTGAGTGTCACATTGCCATTTCAGACAGACTCCCCTTATTTGTCTGTCTGTCTGCTTACATGTTTTCATATTTACTTTTTAATTGTTATTAATGACTGAGTCTCCTGCAAGTATATAAGCAGGGAGCAGGGAGCAGGGATCTGAGATTTCTTATTCTGTACCTGGGAACATACCTGACACAGAATAGCCACTCAGTGAGTAAATGTTGGAGGAAGAAGAAAAGCTCACCAAGGTCCCTTCGGATTCAGTTCTACCTATTGCAATTCAACTAAGGCCTAGGTAGTATAACATAATACAGCTTTCCCCTTATCTCTGAAAGTAGAGTGTTCTTGTGAAACCTTTTGTAAACCAAAATGGTGCAAAGCAAAGAAGCAATTACCATTTGGTAAAAGTGAAATCCTCTTAAAATTTCTTTTGGTTAGTGAAATGACCTACTAATGTAGGTCTTCCGTAAAAGTGATGTGACAAAAAGCAAACTTTTGCATAGTGGGGAAAACCTGTATCATCATAATAAAATATAATATAATAATGTAATATATGTATTATAATATATCTGAATTGGTCTCATCTCAGGATAAAAGCTGGGATAATTTCACAAGCTGGAATTCACTATCTTTATCATCCTTCTATGTCTCGCCTGCAGTCATACTCCCAGAAGTGAGGCAATTTTATTAACCATTCTCTGCTGACTTCTCTTCACCAGGGATGCCTAGAACCCCTGGCACGTGCTTTAATTTGTGCACCCAAGACTCAGGGAGACTTGTGAGATTCTGCCTTCCCTATGTTGCAGCAGGGATGTTCTTGAAAAGCAAAATGCTGACTTGTGAAGTGCCTAGAGCCTGATGGGAGCACACATACCCATTACAGACATCATATTTCATCAGTTAATGGGAGAGACTTCATGCTCCAGAAAGGGACAAGAGCTCTGAGTCCTTCCAGGACCTGGGACAGACACAACTCATACCTCTGAGGAATGGCAGTCTGTAGTCGAGAGGGATGTGCAGTCCGATTTGGAGCAAATGGAAAAAGTGAGGCTTCACATGCACCTGGTTAAGATGAACAGAGTGGGCAAAAGTGGCCGAAATGAGGTCTGGGTGTTTGATCACAGATATTTGCTAATGAGAACCAAGGGACAAGGCAGGAGATACACACAGTGGTCAGAATATAGGTACCCCCATCATAGACTTTCTTCAGAAGAAAATGGAAGGGAAATGTGTCAAGACCAACTACTATACATTGTCATCCTCTTGAGAACCAGAAAGGACATTTCTTGCCCTACTTTCCCCCCTTTCCTTCTAGCTCTTTGAGTTTGGGAAGGAAATGACATCCCAAGTTTACGGGCTGAAAAACCCTGAGACCTAATCTATCAGGCAGAATGGTGAACTGACAAGAACTCTTGATTATGAGTTCAAAGGTCATGGCTCTGGTCTCAGCACTGGGGCACTTTGGGTAAATTCCTCTGTTCTGACCTTTCTCTTCCTCATCTGTAA
Source organism: Enhydra lutris kenyoni (assembly GCF_002288905.1). Taxonomy (NCBI): domain Eukaryota; kingdom Metazoa; phylum Chordata; class Mammalia; order Carnivora; family Mustelidae; genus Enhydra; species Enhydra lutris. Next base: position 14,504,787 of record NW_019154089.1, read on the forward strand.
AATGTGGCTGTTGGGTTTGGCGATTTCCAATTCAAGGATTTCCATGACTTTAAGCCTTCTGACTGTATAAGCTAATGGTTCAGATTAGTTTGAAAGGGAAGCTCTTACTTTTGTCTTTTTCTTGATGCGGGCTCAATTTGTGTTTTGGTCAGCCTTGCAAATAGTTACTGGCCTCTGGCCACAGTGTAGGTTGTGGAGATAAACAATTCTGGCTTGATAAAATCTGTTGAGGCTGATGTATCCTCCATTTTTTCTGATTCTCTAATAATGCACATGGCTCATCACCATAGGGTAAAACTCTCTCAAAACTTCCCGCTAAGGACAGGAATGTTCAGAACAGATTGTGGAAGGAAAGTCATAGTTTGAGTTAAAGACTTCTAAGGTAGAACAGCATTTGAATGGCAGGGTGTTGTTGTTGATGTTAAAATCTTTCTGCAATAAATGATATGTCTTGGGTTTGCTTCAAAATAAGTCCGTGTGTATGTGTGTGTGTGTGTGTGTGTGTGAGTGTGATGAGAGTGGGTGTGGGTATAGATGAAACAAAATTGGCCAACTGTTGAAGCTTGATGATGGGTATGTGGGGGGTTTATTATACTATTCTTTCTATTTTTTTCAAAATAGGGTTGAAATATTTCATCATAGAAGGCCCTTTGGAGACTGGCTCCAGCTTTTCCCTCTACTCTCATTTCACAGCCCATATCTCGAGGACTCTCCAGCATAGTGACATCACCCTGGTGGCTCTGGTCTCACACTTTTTGGCCTTTTCACACAGCTCCATCTGTTTGAGTTACCTTTCCCCTTCTTCTCCGACGGCTCACCACTCCTGCCTCTGCGATCCCATCACCTTGTGTACTCACCTTGATTATAGCACTTATCACATCGTATCACAACAATCTCTTTTCTGCTTCCTCTGCTGGCCTGTGCCCTCCCCAGGATACTTCTCTGTCTCCCCAGTGCACAGCCAGTGCACATAAGAGATCTTCAGCGCATGTTTACAGAGGGAATAATAGCAGAAATGATAGCTCATTGTTTTGAGCACTTATTATGTGCCAGACCCTGCCCTAAGCTCATTATATAGGCATTTCATTAAATCCTCACCGCAAGTGGGTACTATTAACCTGTCTTCTCATCACTCTCCCAAGGTTACGTGCTAGTAAGTGACAGTGCTGAGATTTGGACTCAGAATGGAAACAACTCTGCTCTTCTCCCTGCATCTGGGGTTTTAAAACACTTCTCTGTGAGTACCACACAACAGGCCCAGGCTTTGGGGTGCCTGAGCTTCAGGCCCATTTCTGCTACTAAATTGCTGAGTGACCTTGGGCAAATCACCTCTGCCCCCTATGCCAACTCCCCGGTAGAGACTACCAGTGATTGAGAGGGTCACGTGAGGCAAGGGCCCTCCCAGCTTCGGCTCTCGATGAGAAAAGGTTTCCTCTTACACATTTGGTTTTCTGCCGCGGAGCTGGCTTCCCAATTTGGGAACCTCCCAGCTTCTCATGCTCCTTCAACCTCTTTTCTTACTAATTGCAGCCTCCCCAGCCAAGCCGCCGTTTGCAACCTGTGGCCGGGGTTCCTCCCTTCCCCCTTCCTTCCTCTCGGGCGACGCTCCGGAGGTGGGGGCGGAACCCTGGGCGGGAGGGAGGGGAAAGCAAGTAGCTGCCCGGTTCCTGAGGCTTCCCGGCGGTTTCTCGGCCCCCTCCCCCCACGGAAACTCAGCCTCACACTTTCTAGGGATGTTCCAGGGACAGCCTGAGTCAGTGATTGCAGCTGTCAGCCTCCGACATCTGTGTTAGGCTCTCCGAAGGAAGTCTGTGGTCCTGAGCTGGGGTGGAAGTGGGGGCCTGGAGGGAAGAGGGGGCAGAGCACTCCTCCCTTCTAGCCTAGGCCCAACCCGCCCCACTGGACTCCAGGACCCTTCTGTGCCTGTCTCCCCTTCCATTCTCTTTCTGACTTCCAGCTGGGACCCGCCATTGCATGGCCAGGCCTTGGTAAACTGCAGACCCAAGCCAGAGACGCGCGATTGTGACTGGGCTCCCCTCCCCAGCTCGCCCCAGACACTGCTCTGGGGAAGCCGAAATCCCCGATCGATGCAATCACCCACCCCCGAAGAACGCGGGAGGCCCCAGCTCCTCGGCTTTGTTCGCGGCTCGCCAGAAAGCAGGCGGCAGGCAACAGCTGCCTGCCGCCGCGGTGTTGACGCCGGGAGCGGAGTCCGCGGGGACGAGGGACTGTCCTCGGAGGCCGTGGTACTGAACCCGGACCCAACGAGGAGAGGAGCCTGCGGACGGCCGCTGTCTGCCAGTGCAGTGCTGACCGGGAGAGAGGAGCCTGCCGGGCGCGGGAGCTGTCCCCGAGGTGGTGCTGAAGCGAGAAGGAGCCCGTGGCGCCCTCCGCCTCTCCCCGGAAGAGCCGGTGGCGGCTGAAAGCTACCGGGAGAAGGAAGGAGGGCCGGAGGAAGCCACCCTCGGGGAGCTCGGCGGCGCGGGGCCTATGGCTAGGGTCTCTCCGGCGAACCTGCTCCAGCGGAGGAGGTGGCGGCTCAGCAACAGCGAGCGAGCGTGCGTTCTACGAACCTGTTGGAGGCTGCAGCTCCTCCGCGGCCGACCAGGGCGCCCGGGACCGAGATTCTGGCGCGCGTCTCCTTCCCCCTTTCTGCACTCCTCCGCGGAGGCGCTCCCTCCTGCCTGGGCTAGCACACGTGCGCGCGGGGGGCGCCCAGCCCCTCTTTGGTCCGCCCCGAGTGTCAGCCAAGCTGCAGGGCACAAAGCCGAGAGGCCTCCCCCAAGGGCAGACCCGCTCCTAGGGAGACCCAAGCTTCCTGAGATAGGAGGCGGGGGCTGGCGACGGGGACGGGAGAGGGCGCCAGCAGTGAAACCAAGAGGAGACAAGGGGGGAGCTCCCCGTAGAGTCAGTTCTGCCCTGAAGTTTGGGAACACAGTGTCCTGTTACTTAGAGGACAAAGGGCAGCCTGCCTTGGAAGTCTACTCCTTAGAGGACAAAGGGCAGCCTGCCTTGGAAGTCTACTCCCTCACCCCCAACCCTCAATTCCATGACCAAAAACCACATGCAGGTCTTGGACTTGCTCTGTTGAGTGCCTCTAAAATCTCGTTCAAGTCTATTATCTACTATGTCCTAAAGAGAGCTTTCCAACCCCTTCCATATATACAGTGTATCCATGATAAAATGCAAACTCTTGTGTGTGGCACTGAAGGTCCTTCACCAGCAAGACTCAGGGTCTCCTTTCTGGGTGCGTTCCCACGGGAATAGATAACCACTCATTCTGAACAGGTTCACCCCAGTGCCTTAGCATCTGCTGCTCCCTTTGGCTGGAACATTCTTTCCCCTTACTATTTACACTTTATTTGCAAGTTAAAGTGTCCTCATTCTCAGTGAGAACTTCCTGATCCCTAAGGCATAGTCAATCACTCCCTCCTTAAGCTCCCTCAGCCTTTACATCCCTCTAGACTTTTTCTCATATTGTATTATAATTACTTATGCGTCTATATTCTCAGTTACCAGGCTCATAAAAACTGATTCCATATTTTATTTTTCTTTGTATCTCCATCTCCTAGCACAATGACTGACACACAATAGTTTTTTTTTTTTTTTTAAGCTTTTATTTATTTATTTGCAGAGAAAGCTAGAGAGAGCAAGAGAGAGTGCACAAGCAGGGAAAGCAGCAGGCAGAGGGAGAAGTAGGTTTCCCTACTGAGCAAAGAGCCCGATGCCGGACTCTGGGATCCTGGGATCATGACCGAGCTGAAGGCAGGCATTTGACCTACTGAGCCACCCAGGTGTCTCCTCACAAAAACTGTTGAATTGTGTCTGCTGAATGTACGCACATATGAGAAGTACAATTCAAAGTAACTTCCTTTCCCTTGATTGTTCATTTGATTTCTGTCATTCTCTCTCTCTTTTAATCACAGCCTGTAAAGGCTCACATGGTGGCCTCCCTTTCTACCCCTCCTGCCTCACCACCACCAACTCTCTCCTAACTCAATAATTCCACCTACAGTAACCTCCATTTTGTACCAAGTTGCTTTAAACATTTTTTTTTTCTTCTGTTTCTCTGCTTGGAACTCTTTTAATCTTGATCTTCACATGGCTGAATCCTTCTTGTCTTTGGGATTTGGGCTCAAATATCACCTCTGCAAAAGACCTTTGGCCACTTTATATAGTGTTCACTCCCCCAAATGCTCTATAACATTTTCTACTTCATTTTTCTTAGTAATTATTATTCTCTGAAATGATTTTATTTATAGATTTACTTGTTTATCATCAGCTTTCCCTCCACTAGCATTAGAATTCTACTGGGGCAAGGATCACATCTGTCCGGCTTGCTGCAATGTTCTCAGTGGCTTGCACTCTGGGAGGAACTCACCTCCCACCAGGGGATCCATAGTCCCTCTCTCCTTGGAAAGACTGAAGCTACTGTGCAGGTCGTTGTGGGATCTTCTGTTCAGTATAAATCGAGTAAGAATGTTTCAGGAGAAAGGGTCACACCGATATTCCACGGGATGAGAAAGAAGAGGAAATGGAGGGTGACAGACACTTTTACTGTGAGATGACAGCCCCTTCTTGTCCTGGATGGCATAACCATAATGACAACTCAGCTCACAGCACACAAAACACTTTCACATCTATAATCTCATTTGGTATTCATAACAGCCTTGTCTGGTAAGAACTATTCTCCCCAACACTGAAAATCTCTGAGGCCACCATGAGGCAGACAGACTTGACCAAGACCGCACAGCTTGCAAATGGTGATGCTCTTCCCAGAACTGTGCAATGTGCAGAGCATCTAAAACTAAGACATGCCTCCTGCCTTCCAGGGTTTCACATTAGTGAGAGACACAGGCCCATAAACAATGGATCATAATACAATTTGATTCTCCAACTCAGAGATGGGGGTGGGGGTGGGGAAGAAATGGGTTGGTTTCCTGGGGCAGAATAAACCAAAATTCTTTCAATGACCATTACAATTTGTTCAACACTTCCTAGGTGCCAGGTACTGTACTGTTTTATGTACTTTGTCACAATGGATCATTCCTGCCTATTTCTATCTAGCTTTATGCAGTTAAGTATAAAGTTTATAAGTTTAAGAAGGTTAAGTAACATGGCCAAGGTCATGAAGTGGGTAAAGAGTGAAGCTTGGACTTAACCTGAGTTTGCTTGACTTGAGCCCTGAGTTCTTAGCAATTATGCACCCCAGACATGCTGAATCGCAATGACTGGTGAACAGGGTTGGCCCAAGATTCAAAGATGATTCTTAGGCTATTCAGTTACAACTTAATGCCTACTGAGAAACAACCATATAGAGAATGCTGCAAAAGGAGATGAGGGAGGGATGAACCTACCTGTGGGGTAGTTATGGGAAATCGAGATTGGCTCTTGAAGGAGAAAGTGGGAGTTTCCAGGCAGACAGTAGGTGAAGAATGTTTCAGACAGAGGAATATTCAAGGGCCTTGGGTTGTGGAAATAAGGGGAATGCTAGTGTTTTGGATGTGGATGGAGTTTAAGGCCGATAGAAGGGAGACGGCCTGGGAAGAGAGGCTGGAATCTAGGCTGGCCTTGGCTTATGCCTTTATCCTGTAGGCAGCAGAGAGCCACATTGATGGGCTAGAGCTATGCATCATACTTGCCATCATTACCTTGATCTTCCTCCAGTAGCACCATTGGATCAGTCCTTTACGATTTGTAAAGTGCTTTCTACTCACAGAAGTTATCACTCTGGAGTCATGTGGACCCAAAGCTTCATGAGGGCATCATACCTGTGTGTTCATTGGTATTGTTCCCTAGCACCTAGTAATGACCCTGGAACAATGTGGGTGCTCAGTAAGTATTTGTTGTTGGGGGACAAGTTGGAGGAGTTTAGAGCTTGGTTTAAAGCCTGCTTCAATAATTCAAATAAGAGAGAAGTGATGAGAAGCATCACTGAAACCAAGAGTGCAGAATTCTTTGACTCCTGACTCTGGAAGGTCAACACCTATGGCCCTCTACCTTGGAGCACCTTGGGGAAGCTCGATTTTGCCCTCCAAAATGGTCCTGAATAATTGCAACAATTTTCCTCTCTAACATACAGAAAAGCATTTTGGCACCCAGATGGCCAACACCCAGCCAAGCCAGGCTTTCCTCTGTTGTATGCACTTCATGTCTTTTCGCTCCTGGATTTTTGTCCCAATAGTCTCTATTATGTGGCAATAACATTATATGCCATCATTTGTTTCAGAGTTTTTAGGGGCAATCACCATGCTAATGAAATTTAGTCTTGGCTCAAGAACTAAAATCCACCTTCTGTTTTTCCACCCCTCTGGGAAGTCCACACAGACTCTTATATGGCTAACTTACAGATGGCTGACTTGCATCAGGCTCCTTTAAAGCTCTTGACATATATTAACTCTATGAAGAAGGTATGACTCTTATCCCTGCTTTACAAATAAAGACAAAAGAAGAGACTTGCCCAAGGTTGCATGCTGACAGAGGCAGGTTTAAACCTTGACTGTTCAACTTGAGGCTGCACGCTCCAATGCTATCCCTGACTACCACCTGGATAAAATCTTCCCATTCTTTTTCCTCTCAGACCTGTGTAAGCCTGGAGAAATAACTTAATCTGTAAATTTCTGTAAAATGAGGATAAAAATAGCTACCCAGGAATGTTGCTGGGGGAAATAGATGAGGTCACATATGAATGTGTCTATCTGGTGTTGCTTCTTTTCCTGGTCTTCCTCATCTGGACCAGTGGTTCCACATCAGCCCAGACGGCTTGGGCCACAAACCTAGGGGTCACTGTAGAATTCTTCCTTTCTTTCCGCATCCAATCCATCAGCAAATCATTTAAGCTCTTCCACCAAAATACGTCCTAATTTAGTCTACTTCTCTCCCTCTCCACCACATCCCTCTCCTCCATGCCATTATGATCTCCTATCTGGACTACTACAAGTTTCTTAAAATGTCTCTCTGCTTTTTTCTTGCTCTCCAAAGTGATTTTTAAACTATGTATCTTATACAGAAAAGAACACAAATCATGTAAACAGTGCAATTAATGATCACAAAGTGAGCATGACTATGCAATCAGCACCCAGATATTGAAGCGGAACATTATGAGTTCCCATCATGGCATCCCCGTTGTTAGCCCTTTACTCCTCCACAAAGGCAAATGCGGCTCTGACTTCTGCCACTATAGAGAAATGCTACTGACTCATGAAATCATACAGTATGTATTCTTTTGTGTTTGGCTTCTTTTGCTTGATATCGTGTTGGTGAGATTCATTCATGCTATTGCCTGTGTCGGCAGTGTCTTACTTTTCATCACTGTCTAGTATTCTATTCTATGACTATCTCTCAATTTACTGATGGGTTTTTGGCTTGTTTCTAAATTTTGTATCGATCTTTTGATACATATATATAAGGATTTGTGTTGGGTCCATTCCTGGGAGTGGAATAAATGGGTAAGATGGGCATACATCCAGCTTTAGGAGACACTATCAATCAATTCTTCAGTTTACAAACTCATCAGCTGGGTATGAGAGTTCTCATTGCTCTATGGCCTCATCAACACTTGGTATTGTCAATTTTTACTTCTAGCCACTCTACGTATGTAGTGAGTAGGTACTGGTTTTAACTGATGGTCAATGAAGTACTTTTCCACAGGTCTAATGACTATTTGGAAAACTTCTTTTGTGAAGTGTCTGTTGATGCCTTTTATCAATTTTTTTATTTTGATGACTGTTACTTTCTTATTGATTTGTAAGAGTTCTTTATATATTCTATGTAGGAATCCCTTGAAACTATATATATATATGTATATATATAACATACGCATATAATATATATATTTTAAGATTTTATTTATTTATTTGACAGAGGGAGAGACAGTGAGAGAGGGAACACAACCAGGGAGGGTAGGAGAGGGAGAAGCAGGCTTCCTGCCAAGCAGGGAGCCTGATGCGGGGCTCAATCCCAGGACCCTGGAATCATGACCTGAGCCGAAGGCAGACGCTTAACAACTGAGCCACCCGGGTGCCTATATATATATATATAGGATATATATATATATACAAGATATATATATATAGGATATATATATATATACAAGATATATATATATA
>NW_019154089.1:14512904-14556040 GCF_002288905.1 Enhydra lutris kenyoni
TCCTGTATATATAGAGAAAGTGTGCACAGGTGGCCAAGCATGGGAAGGGACAGAGGGAGAGAATCTCAGGCAAACTCCTTGCTAAGTGGGGAGCCCAACGTGTGGGGCTTGATTCCACGACCCTGAGATCATGACCTGAGGTGAAAACAAGAGTCAGACACTTAGCTGACTGAACCACGCAGGCCCCGTGAAACCATCTATGTTGTAAATATCTTCCCCCAGGCTGCGGCTTGCCCTTTTCCTTTGTTGTTAGTGTCATTTGATGGACAAAAGTTGCTGATTTTATCATAGTTCAGTTTACCATTTTTTCCCTTTACAGTTAATGCTTTTGTGCTCTGTTTGAGAAATGTGTGTCCATCCACGTTCAAGAAAACATCCTTCTTGTTATATCTCAGAGTCTGTATTGTTTTGCCTTTTATATTTAGACTTACATTCCGCATAGAATTGATTTCAGTGTATGGTGTGAAGCAGGGGTTAAGATTAAATAATTTTTGGCCATACGGACACAGCACCATTTATTGAAAGAAAAGCCATCTCCCCCACCCCCTGCACTCTTCTGCACACTATTTTTGTTATAAACCAAGTGTCCCTATTTGTTTGGGTCCAATTCGAGTTTTCAAAGTATAAAATAGATCCAGTTATCAGTCATGGCATCTTTTCCATAGAATTCAGAAAAAAAGTCAAATTTCCTTAAAGTTTTGCCTGGGCTGGCCCCCACCTATCCATCTGGTGGTATTATTCTACCACTTAACCTTTTGCTCCTTCCACACCAGCCACAAAGTTTCTTTTCATTCCTTAAATGAAAGAACAAGCCTCAGCTCTGTGCTTTCAGGCTTTTGTGCAAACGTGTTCTCACAGAAGGCCAGTCTGGCCCCTTCTCTTCCCAAGTTGCACTCTAGATGATTACTTTGCTTTATTTCTGATAACCCCGGTGCTCTTCAAAACATCTTGTTTACTTCTTATTCTCTGCTTCTCTCACCAGAATGTAATCTCCATGAAAGCAAGAACTATGTCGACTGTGTTTTTCTCTGAAACGGCAGGGCTGGGAAAAGGAAGGGAATCAGCGAGAACGACACCTCCACCCTGTTTTCTGTGTCATCCAGCTCTCGCGTCCGTGTGGACATTGTCTCAAGACTTGCAGCATTAGGTGACATGCTGGATAGGTAGGTAGATAACTCCAGCACTATCAATTTCATACCTGAGTTATTTTCCTGTTTTTATTGATGTTATTCAAATCCCAGCTGTCATTATTTCAGCAAAAATCGATTTATATTAATTTTGGAGGGGAAGAGAAGGAAAACTGATAGTTCTTGAACTTTCGTGATATCTCATTAAATCCTCAAAACAGCCATTTGAAGGGAGTGTTATCATCCCCAGGTTACAGGTGAAAAAACAGGAATGCAGAGAGGCAAGGATGGTATGGGCTCATCCAAGTGGTCCAAACAGATTGCAGAAAGATCACTCTCATGAAGCCAGTTTGAGCCTCTAGCAGAAGAGTCTGCAGAAATCCCAGCACATGCAATTGAGGCATTTAGTGAGGGTTCAGTACTGGCTTTGGGGAATAGAACTTGGGTTCTGGGCCTGGTCTTAGCCCTCACCAACTTTGTGACACGGGGCAAGCCGCATGAGGCCCAATTCACTCATCTGGAAAGTGAGAAGGAAGTAGGATCTATTTTTTGGGATTCTCTAGAGGATTAAATCGTCCCATGCCGTTGAAGTGCTTGGCGGCTAGGATCCATGTTGTTTCAGACGGCAATTTGGTTCTCTCCTTTAAGACGTTGCTGAGGGGATACAACAGGAGATAAGGTGCTTAGAGGGAATCGACGTAGAGCCTTGCAGCTGTACGTAGAATCTTTCAAACCAGAACTTTGAAGAGTGATCCTCTTCTGAAGTGGAAGAACATTCTTAGCATGTGTCCAGTTCCTTGCACAGAGAGAAATAACAGGTTCAGAGAGGTGAAGTGACTTGTCCAAGGTCACAGAGCATAGATACAAACCAGAACCCATTTGACTCTTTAGATTTGGTGCCATGCAAGTCATGGATGTGCTTGGCTCCTTTCCCAGGGTTCTGAAACCGTAGCCCCTCCCCTCTCCATTGTGTCTGTCACAAGGATAGAGAAAATCCACAGATAATCCCTAAACCTCATCTGAGGCTAATCATCACGTCCCTTTATCTCCCCACCAAGCTGCTTATCACAGCAGGAGACCAGAGGTCTGGCTGATCAGGGTCAGCAGCTTCTCCCGGGCGCCCTGGTTGCCAGTAGAGCATGTTCTAACAACTGGGAGGGAAGCAGAGTCCTACGGAGCAAACAGCAGATGACTGGAGCCTGACTCGGTACCTAGGGGTGGCTTCTGGGGGCGGAGAACAGCAATACCCATAGCTCTCTGGGGCACCTGAGAGACAAGTACTTCGTGAGCCTTTCTCCAGTCTCAGAGGCCAGAGAGGAAGGACTCTCTGAGACTTAGTTTCCCTATCTGCATGATGGAGATAAAGACATCTGTGTTGCAAGGGCACGGTGAGCACTTAGTGATATGATGTATGTGTAGCCGAGTGTTCAAATGGATCGTTTCTATCTCAGTGTCGGCTAAGGTCACAGAAGCCAGAAATCAAATATGGGGCCAAGTGAGGCTCCATTCCATCCATGAAGGATATACTAATCAATTTTGAAGTAAGTTTGGCCAGCCCTGAGGGCCTAAATGGTCAAAGTTAAAGAGAAGGGGAGAGAGTTTCTTTGAAGTTCCTGGTGTTCTGGTCATCCCCCAGCACCCCACTGTCATGGTGGGTCATGGGAGAGGAACACTTTAAGAATGAGAAGAGCTCCGAAGACATTCCCCTGGAAAACCTCATCTGAGTCTTCTGATGTTGGGGGGCGTTTACGCTGGTGTTACCCATGTTTGGAAAACTCTAAAGGCAAGAGAGTATGGCTACTTGGCTGTGTTGCTAGCATTCCTTATGTCATGAAGATTTACTGAACACCTGCTGTGTGCCAAGAACAGTACCAGATACTCAGAATTCATCAGTGAACAAAACCAGTTAAGTGAGGCGCTCACCTTCTCGTGGAAAGCGAGACACGTGATACAGATGTAAATGTGTAAGACATTTGTTGTGATACTTATTATGGAAACAGCTGAAGCAGAGATGGAACTGACAAGTGCTGGGGACACTGATATTTTTTTCTGAAGGGTCAGCAAAGACCTCACAATAAGGTGATATTTAAGCAGAAACTTGAAGGAAGCAGAGTGAGGGAGGGGAGAGTGGTTAGAGGGGGAGGTCAGAGAAATAGGTAGAGGAGCTTGATTGCTGTGGTGAGGACTTTGGGCTTTAGTAGATATTTGATACCTATTGGATGAAGAGAGTCCAAGAGGAAAGGACTTTGAGTCCCATGGAGGTGGCTTGGCTACAACCCGGGACTCTGCCCTATGGGAAATGGCCCGAGGGTGGACTGTGTCATCCCCTAGGCTCACAGATGGTAGAATTCCAGATTTCCACAACCAGGAACATCATAAAACAGGCTGTCCTGGTGAGCCTATTTGTGTACTGAGTCAGGGATCAAGAGCTGAGGCTCAAACCATGTTTTGTCACTTGGAGGCATCTTTGAATGTGGTATTCTAGGGAATCATCTCTCAAGAAGTCAGTGGCATTATTTTTTTTTTTTTAAAGATTTTATTTATTTATTTGACAGAGAGATCACAAGCAGGCAGAGAGGCAGGCAGAGAGAGAGAGGAGGAAGCAGGCTCCCCTAGAGAGCAGAGAGCCCGATGCGGGGCTCGATCCCAGGACTCCGAGATCACGACCTGAGCCGAAGGCAGCGGCTTAACCCACTGAGCCACCCAGGCGCCCCAGTCAGTGGCATTATTATGAAGAAATACAGAATTTAGGAGTTCAAGTCACATCTCTGCCACTGACCAGTTATGTGTTCTTGGCCTGAATCTCAGTTTGCTTATCTGGACATCAGGGTTACTAGTATTTATCTTTCAGAGAAAATATGAGGCTTGAAAGAGGTAATGGATGGAAAGGAACTTGGCAGATTGTGAAAAGGTGCACAGCTACATAATGTTGTTGCCGGCTTGGGGACAGTTAAGTACTTCAACATGTCCTCCATCCACCACAGATGTGGGACTTATGAGTTGATTTTTAGACTTTCAACATCCATGTCTGCCTTCCTAAGGTGCTTGGATTTCTCCTCTGTGTGTCTTAGTTGACATTGACTTCAACCCCAAAGAGCGGGCCCTACTAACTTAAACCAGATAGTGTCTCTCATTTCTCCCACCACAGAGATTACATGAGGGTCAGTCAATGACGCAATCCAAGCCAGCTAATCAGGGCCAATTAGACTCAGTTGTTGGTTTTTTTTTAAACTATTTTATTTTTAAGTAATCTCCACAATGCGACCTGGGGCTTGAATTCACAACCCCGAGATCAGGAATCTCACACTTCACCAACTGAGCCAGCCAGGCGCCACCCCTAGACTCAATTCTTTTTTGTTTTTCTTGTTCAGCATTCACACCCCCTGCTCCCTACTTTTATTTATTCCTAGAATATTTTATTTAAAAATTTTAGATTTATTTTTACTTATTTATTTGATAGAGATAGATAGAGAGAGAGCACAAGCAGGGGGAGGAGTAGAGGGAGAAGTAAGGTTCTCTGCTGAGCAGGGAGCCCGATGTGGGGCTCGATCCAGGACCCTTGGGTCATGACTGAGCCACCCAGGTGCTCCTATTCCTGGAATATTTTAAAGCAAGTCCCAAACATCTTCACATTTGACTTGTCAGTAAGTACATTTAGCCAATAAGGGCGTTTTCTTCCTTTTAAATATAACCATAATGCTATTATTACAACTTATTAAATTAACAATAATTTTATAAAGTTTTTTTTTTTTGTTTTTTGTGTTTTTTTTGGTTTGGTGGGGTTTTTTTTTTTTGTGGTTTTTTTTTTGACAATAGCAGACTGAAGTGTTGGCTAGGAATTCCAAATAAAAACACTGGCATTTGGGAAGCCTGTAAAGAAATGCTGATGTAGCCTTAGGTTGTTCTTCGATGCTACCATTAGAAATTATATTGTAAAAGAGTGTTAATTCATATGGGGAAAAGTTCAAAGAGAGTGTGTGTGGTCACCATTTTGTCAAGTGCAAACTATGTATACACTCGAAACTAATGTAACATTGTGTACCAACTATACTTCAGTTAAAAAAGTATAAACTACGTATGACATCTTTACGTATAAACATATATACATATAATCAATCTTTCTCCAGATCTAGCACATATAGATATACACATATAGATTCTTGTTTAAAAGGCTGAAAAAACTGGGGCGCCTGGGTGGCTCAGTGGGTTAAGCCGCTGCCTTCGGCTCAGGTCATGATCTCGGGGTCCTGGGATCGAGTCCCGCATCGGGCTCTCTGCTCAGCGGGGAGCCTGCTTCCCTCTCTCTCTCTCTGCCTGCCTCTCTGTCTACTTGTGATCTCTGTCTGTCAAATAAATAAATAAAATCTTTAAAAAAAAAAAAAAAGGCTGAAAAAACCTACCAATATGTCAGGATTGTCTGAAGGGTGGGACAAATGCTTACATTTTGCTTTTCAGGGAATGTGTGCAGTTATGCTGGGGGCCAGGGCAGGGGAGCAGAGAGTATTAGGGGAAGGATCATGGCTCCTCTGACAAGACTAATATAATGATAATGACTCATTGATGAGACTTATATTGAGCTGTTGGTAAGAGGGCTCCAGTAACGTTTGGAGATTCTGACAGATGTCCTGAGACCAAGAGAGGAGCCAGCTTTAGAATGAGGAGAGGTAGGCAGAGAGGAGGGATGGAATGAAATTGGATTCTTGGTGGCATCGTTGAGTGTCTGGACCAAACTTTACCTGAAGTGAGGCCTGCCTCTGCCCTTTTCAGTTATGTGAAGTAACAAATTCCCTTTAGTGCTTAAACCGGTTTGAGTTATGTTCTGATACTTTCAGCATAAGGAATTCTAACCACTATAGAGTGGTTTCTAAGGCCCAAAGTTTGATGAAAAAAAGGTTGGATTTGAAATTTCCTGATGTGAAGTCCCATCCCCAAGCTTTCTTTCCCGAGATGCAGCCACAAAGCCATGTGAAGTTTTCCAGTCTCAGTTTTCTTTGAGAATGGATGGTTAACTGCTGCTTCGTTCTCTTGGCGACAAATGAGGCCAGTCTGGCAGAAATGTCAGCATTATGAGCTGGTGTCGGGACTGAATAGAATTGGTCTGGGAGGGGCGCCTGGGTGGCTCAGTCGTTAAGCATCTGCCTTCGGCTCAGGTCATGGTCCCAGGGTCCTGGGATTGAGCCCCGCATCGGGGTCCCTTGCTTAGTGGGGGTGCCTGCTTCTCCCTCTGCTTGTGCTCTCTCTCTCTATCAAATAAATAAATAAAATATTTAAAAAAAAAAAAGAATTGGTTTGGGTTATTTCCCAGAAGAGGCTGAGATAATCCAAGTATTCATCTGGAAAGAAGAGGAGAGCCGAGGACAGCAAAGGGAAGAAGATGAAGATGAAAAGTGAGGAGGTGGAGAGACTGGAAAAGCACAGTTGGAGGGAGAATGAGGTGGTCCAGGCCTGCTGGGGCAGTGGAAAGAGACAGTGGCCCTTGATGCCCTTTCTCAGTGGGTGCAGGGAGACAATGGGAATTTACTGTAGGAGGGGCAGAATGGGGTGGGAGGAGATTCTCCAAAGTTGGGGAACATTCCTTTCTTCTGGTGCTAAAGAAAAAGCCATACAGGCAGCCAAAGGATACAACCTTGACATGTTATGGTTCAGACATACAGAAGAGAATCTTAGTTTCCTAAGACTAATTGGGGATCATGAAAAAAAACCCCACTCGATATGAACCACTTCAAGGAGGGACTATAATTTTGTCATAAATGCAAGTTAATAGCTTTGATTTGGACTTTGTCCAGAGTTTTAAAATGAAATAAAGTTGATAACCTATATTTAACAAAACATAGGTCATAATTGAAACTATGTACTGATTTTAGGGACAAACAGGAATTGAATGAAGTATTCTTTAAGGGTATATTTTTTCCCCAGTAAAATTGGACAGCTCATTACAACATTTGTTATTTTTCATTTGACTTTTGCAGTACATTTATCAAGAGGCTTCTTTTGAACAAATATCCATGGATTAAAAAAATCTCCCCAAGGGTGTATCTTAATACTTTGATATCAAAATCATTCTCTTTTGAAGTGCGTTTGCATCCATTTGCATGGTGTTCCAGTTACTTTTGGTTCATAATAGACCATTCCAAAACTTAAGCTGGTTCAATCAGAATTAATCTGTTAGAATTATGCTAGGAATTCTGGGACAAAGAGCTAGTCTTTCCTGCTGGCTATAAAAGTGGAAACATATAGCCTGGGAGCTACTTGAATCTATCTTGGGGACACTAGGGAAACAGCCTTGGGATGAGGTCAACATTGAGAAGACAGAGTTGACGGGGAAGAAACCAGATCCTTGGAGATGTCATTGACCTGCTAGATCTAGCTTTGCCTGAAGCCTGAAATACTTCTTCTTTTTTTTTTTTTTTCCTGCATCCATCAGCCAATACATTTCTTTTGTTTTTAAAAGTCAATTTGAGTGATGTTCTGTGTTATTTGCAACCCAAAGTTTGCTGATCTACTCATCCAATGCAGAAAGCCAGATAGGAACTCAGGCTATAGGGCCAAGGATAAATTCCAGAGCTGAAAACAGGTCCTTAAGTTTGGGGGCAGAAGTGTGGTACTCTGTGATGGGCTTTAAAGAATGGGTCTGGAGTTGTTTCAGATTTCCTGATTTTGTCCAGAGTGGGTGCAGAGCTGGGTCCAGAGAGTGCTGGTCAGGGTGCCTCAACTATGAAGGATGAGGAGAGTCAAGGCTGGGTCTGATGTTGGGTGAGAGTAGAGACCATGACTGGGGCAGGTCCATCTCGGGACACAGGGAGAGGATGAAGGCAGGGGCTGGACAATTTCTGGGGGCAGGTAAGCAGGGGAGCCTCAGGCTCTTGGAGACCCCACCTGAGTGCCAAGAGTGGTTGTAGAAGGGGCCCCACGGGAGCCATGACTCACAGGAACACACAGGTGAAATTTATTCTTGCCTGTGAGGATGACGGCCATGACAGTGGTATGGGTAATGCTCTGGATATTGTTTCGACACGCCCGGTACCCACTCCCCTTCTTATCTGTACTAGCATCTACATTTTCCTTTGGATACTTCTTTCTCCCCAGTCAGTCCTTGTTATCTGGGTGGGGGTGAGCCAAACTGGAATCACAGGATTCTAAACACGGACACGTAGTCCAGCTTGGCCAGGGGAATGCGGTATCCCCTGACCACAGTGACTGGCTGAGGAGCGGACGTTTAACTTAAAGGGTGCCAAGCAAAGGCCACTTCGAGGCAGTGTCTGAGGCAGACCATTGGTAAAGAAGTCTTCTCTTTCTGCTGAGGTAGAACATAAACTGAGGGCTGCTTCAGAGAAAGGTTTACCTGAAAATCAAGCAATTTTGGAAGACAGCGGAAGACAGTGGGACCGTGGGAGAGGGGGAAAAAGGGGGGGGCAGATTTCTGACAATGTTTGAGCCCCCGGTTTCTGAAGGTAGGTCCACTCATAACTTTTCAGTCACACCTTGAACCAATAAATGGCACCTGAATTTTTTCCCATTAAGCTGGCATTCAGGGAATGTCTGTCATTTTCAATCCAAAGGGTCCTAATCGTGTATCTCCTACTGGATCCTTACAATAAACCCTTGAAGTAGACATTAATTATAGAGGTTGTACACATCAGGAAACTGAGGTTCAGAGGGAAAAGCGGCTGCAACATGGACAGCTGGCGGAGGGCCAAGCTCGCGGAAAATCAAGCCTTGCTCTGGCTCCAGGTTCAGCGAACTGCACATTCCATGTCCTGGCTGAGGGCCACGTTCCTTCCCAGCTCTCAGATTCTCTCTGTCCTCCCTGCCCCACAGCTGGCCAGGTGCCAGGTTGGGGGCAGCGGGTAGTGGACCAGCTGCTGCCTGGGTCAGGAGCCCAGCATGTTCTCAAGGACACAGATGGGCTGGCAGCCTTGGACCTGGGCAGGGAGCCTGAAGCGGGGGTGGACACTGGTTCCTGGAGCAAAAGCTCATTCAAGACTCACTGATGCCCAGCACTGGGCTCTAAGCCCCCAGGGTGCAGAGTTGGCGCAACTTTTCCCTATGTGCCCAGAGCCCAGCGTGGAATGTCTGTTTAAGTCGGCTCTTCAGAGCTCCTACGCAATTGGGGGAACCACCCCCCCCCCTTGGTGATCGTGACTCTCTGCTTGAGGTTGGGGAGAAGGAGAAGCATGGCAAACTGGCAGCTGCTTCTAAATTCCCAGCACTTGTCACAGGCCTGGGCACCCAGGAGAGCCCAGAACACTCTTGTCGATATGAGATCAAGATCTATCTGTCTCTCAGATCACAAGAGCTTTCCACTCTCGAATTATAATTCTTTGATTTCTGTAGGATTAATAAAATATCTGATATTATATAAATTACACAGCAGACACCACAGCTCCTTCTGGTTAGTACCGTTTACTGAGCACCTACTATGTGCCAGGCACCTGTCTCTTTGGATTCTCGGTGTAGTGCACAAGGAATGTGTTTTTATGTATTTCCACTTCACGGGTAAAGAAACAGAGGCTCTCAGATGTTAAGTCACACATCCAGAGCCACACAGAATGCATCCCTGCAGAGTTAGGAATTTCTGCCCAGACTGGGATGATCTCAAAGCCCTGGCTTTTTCCACTCGACCTGTTCGGCTGCCAGTTCTTGAATCGATCAAGAGCTATCAGACATCCTCAGGGCAGAGGGTGCCTTTCACCTGATCCAAGCAGTGGGAACAGCTCCGTTTCCAAGATGCCATCCCCTGCGTAGGTCTGAATGTCTCTGGGCTCCTGGAATTCTCCTTCTGGCTGCCTCTCAGATGACACAAACTCAAATGGCCAACACCGAGGACTTCAGCTTCCGGGCCCCCAGCCTGCTCGCACTCCAGTCTTCCCTGGAAATAAACGTCATGAAAGACCCCTTCTTCCTCCCTCTTCGTGTCTACTCCACTGTGAGGTCTGGTTGTGACCCCCTCCCCACCTTGGTGCTCAGGTGACCGCAGCAGCCTCCCTGTGGTCTCCCTGCATCTGTTCTCGATGTCAGCTGTCCGAGTGAGCTTTCTGTAGCACAGATCCAACCTCAACCTCTCCTCCTTGTGTGTAGGATAAAGTCTGATTGCCATAGGCCGGTGCCCAGGATCTTCACACACTGACACCTGCCCAGCCACGTCGCCTATGGGGCTCTCCTCTCTTGCCATTCCCTCATAGCCAATGTTCTTACAACCTCCTGCCACCGGTACGAGATGCAAGACAAGAGCTCAGAGCACTGGATTGTCTCTGTGTGGTCTCCACTTACCTGCCTGTCCTGGTATTTCCCGCTGCCGGGAGCCAGTGGAAGACAATGGCTAGCAGGTGACTCTCCGGTCGAGTCCTGTCACCTGGGCTGCGGTTGACAGCTATCAGTTATGTTTGTTATGTTTGTTACCTTGCAAGAACTCCTTTGTATGGAATATTTCCAAAGCACTCAACTGAGCTTTCAGCAGAACAACCCACCTTCTCCTTTTTTAATGCCCGTGTTTCAACAGTTCACGTTGTATTTAACTAAATAATGTAATTACAATGAGTTCAATACAAGTGACATACAGGAAAGAAAGTTCTGTTTCTATAAGAACCGAGTTCAATGCTTTGAAGACACTCTATAAAGGTCAATGTTAAAAAATTCTGTCCAATTATGTGTGAATGAAAGACCTGTGAAGTATTAGGAAAATGAGCATAAAAATCCAGAAGGATTCTGCACTCGGGCTGCATTTTCTTGCTCTACTTTGAGGATGCCTGAAGTGTAAATGTTAGACATCTTAGGGCTGTGGTTTATAGAAAAAAGAGAAGGCAGAATTCCATCAACAGACCCATTCTTAAAGGTCTCGGAGGCCTCCTTCTAAATATTAATCAGATACATGCACATTTATGTGCTTTATGTTAGAGTACAATGTTTAGGCAATGCTATGTTCTGAACATCCGTGTCCCCACCAAATCCTCATACCCAAGGTGATGGTGTTAGAAGACGGGGCATTTGGGGGATAGGGCATGGAAGTAGAGTCTTCGTGAATGGGATCTGTGTTCTTGTAAAAGAGATCCGGGTGGCGCCTGGGTGGCTCAGTGGGTTAAAGCCCGTGCCTTCGGCTCAGGTCATGATTCCAGGGTCCTGGGATCAAGCCCCACATCGGGCTCTCTGTTCAGTGGGGAGCCTGCTTCTCCCTCTCTCTCTGCCTGCCTCTCTGCCTACTTGTGATCTCTGTCTGCCAAGTTAATAAATAAAAAATGTTTAAAATAAAAGAGAGAGAGATCTAGAGAGCTCCTTTGCCCCCTTCTACCATGAGGACACAGAAAAAGGGCACTGGCTCTGAATCAGGAAGTGGGCCCTCACGGGGAGGGCCTCATGGAGCTGACCCTCACTGGCACCCTGATCTTGGACGTTCCAGCTTCCAGACTGTAATGAATAAATTTCTGTTCTTTATAAGCTACCCAGACTGTGGTATTTTGTTTTGGTAACCCAGATGGACCAAGACAGCCTGTATAAATTTCATTATTGAAATCACTTCCTACATTAACTGACTTTTTTTTTTTAAGATTTTATTTATTTATTTGAGAGAGAGAGAGAGCGAGAGCACAAGTGGTGTGGAGCTGCGGAGGGAGAGGGAGAAGCAGATGTCCCACTGAGCAGGGAGCCTGATGCCGGGCTCAATCCCAGGATTCTGGGGTCATGACCTGAGCTGAAGGCAGACGCTTACCTGACTGAGCCACCAGGCGCCCCCTGACTTTTTTGATTAACTGTCAACCCCAACAGTATGCATTCCATTATAATCACCATACATAGTGCAGAGTGGGCGACAGTTTTGTTTGGGGAGTCTGGGAGTGGGGAGACCAGGAGAAGGTCACAGACATAGGTATGCAGAGACAGAGTGAGAAGTAGAAGTATAGGTATGGGTCACTACATACATAATCACTGTCCTTCCCTATCCAGCTCACGAGAATTCTCTGTGAAAATTTTCCTGCCCCTTCCTCAGGCAAAGTCATTCACTCTTCATTTATTTGTGGTTTTTTTTTAAAGATTTTATTTATTTATTTGACAGACAGAGATCACAAGTAGGCAGAGAGGCAGACAGACAGAGAGAGAGGTGGAAGCAGGCTCCCTGCAGAGCAGAGAGCCTGATGTGGGGCTCGATCCCAGGACACTGGGACCATGACCTGAGCCGAAGGCAGAGGCTTTAACCCTCTGAGCCACCCTGGTGCCCCTTATCTGTGTTTTTTATTTCACTTTTCACATTGCGTAGTAAATTTTTTTTTTTTTTAAGTTTTGGACTTTCCCAATAGAGATAAACTTGATGAAATGGAAGGAGCCCAAGTGTTGAGACCAGACAGCCTTGGGTTTGAAGCTCAGCTATCTCCTGTTTTGACTGTGTGACCTTGGGCAAGACGCATGACCTCTCTGAACCTGAGCTCTCACCTTCAACAGGAGCACATGTAAAGTGCCTAACAAATGAATGGCAGCTGTTGTCATTCTTATTTACTATGAAATATCCTTTATTTGGTACATTTCTGTTGATGCCTCGTTTTCCCCTGGAGAGCCTCCAGGGCAGGACCACATCTTGTTCAACTGTGTATAAGAATGCACGAGGAGTTCTTGTACTTTTCTGATGCTGGTACTTTTCAGATCATGGTCAGAGGCCTTGGGGTTGCTTCCTTGAAAGTGCCAGGGGTGACGAGGGGAAGGAGAGAGAAGGAGGCAAAGTTGGAAGAAGGTTGGGGGAGAGCGAGGAACAAAGGCAGGAACTGGTGGGAGTGGCCTGGGCCTGTCCCACACTCTGGTGGCCTTATTAGCTCTCAGTGTCAGGTGCCTGGGAGGCTGGGGCAGGCTGATGGAGACAAAGCTGCTCTGTCAGCCAGAATGTGAGGGGCCATCAGTCACTCAGCTCTCTCTGGCTGGGAAGGAAGCTGGTGCCAGGATCCCTAGGGGAGGCGATGACAGATGCACCGACTGGGCAGGGGAGGGAACGGTGGCATTTTCTGAGCACTTGCCGTGTTTTGGGCTCTGTGCTGGGCACTTTCACACTCATCCTCATTTCCTGCTTGTGATGATCTGGAGCAGGAAGCCAGTGATTGTGCTGCCAGGTTATGTATGAGAAACTGAAGCCCAGAGAGGCTGAATTCCAGCCAAGGTCACACAGCTAGGAAGAGGGTTGGATTGGAAACCAGATCAGCCTGAAGCTTTTTCACGAGAAGTCCTCCAGTCCCTTCTTTTTGGGCAGAGCTACCAAGACCACAGGGTCCTGTTGAATGAACAACCTTAGGACTCTTGGGATGAAAAAAGCCCTGAGTCAGGAGCACAGCACAGAGGTCCCAGCCCTGCCATTGCTTGGCTGAGTGACCTTGGTCAAGCCATTTTACCTCCTGAGACTCACTTCCAGCATCTGTAAAACCAGACAATGACACATATCCCAACTACCAAGGAGGCATTGTTGGAAAGATGACAAATATTAATAATGACAGTTAGGGAGCACTTGTCCTGTGTCAGTTACTGTTATAGGTCCCTGCATGTAGTACTCCATTTAAACTTCATGCCCACCTAGGGGTTGGGATTATGTTTAGCCCCCTCTGAAAGATGTGGGAATGAGGCTTTAGGATGTCCTATTAACTCTCTCCCCAATCACAGGTAGTCACTGTTAGAGCAGGGCTGTGTAGCCAACAGTCTGCTCCAGACTCCGAACTCTCACCCCACCATAAAATGTGTATAGAAAGGCTTTGTAGAGTGTTATGGAAGAACAGAAATCTATTGCCTTTAGGACTATAAGGTGCCAGGTCTCCCGCTGTGGCTTCACACACATCACTCCATATATTCCCCAGCTGCCCAGGAAACCAGTGCCCAGCACACGACAGCCCAGAGAGGCTAGTTACCTGCCCAAGGTCACACAGCCAGAACTCACAGTGCAGGCATGTAAACCAGGTGTGCTTGACCCCCAAACTCTAGGGATGATGCTTCTACTGTTGATAACCACGGCAAATGGGCTAGTCCCGGGGTACGCGGAATACAGCAGGGCCCATGAGGAAGTAGTCGCCGCCTGGGCACTGAGATGAGTTTGTGTCCTCAGCGGCACTTCTGCGCTCCCGCCTGGATGTCCCTGTTGATGCTGTTGCTTTGTTTTCCTTTCTGTATTTTCACGATGTTTCAGCTCCGCTTTTCTGTCCCCAGGCGCTTTAATCACCAAGGGCCCTGTTCCAAACGTGCTGTGCATAAATAACGGAAGGAACTGAATAACGCCTACAGCTCCCACAACAAAGCTGGAGCCCGGGGCAGTGCGGTGGGGGATGGGGACAGGACCAGGCACAGGGGACGCAGGGGCTGGGAAGGGGCTGAGATTTCCCAGGGTTTGAGTCCAGCCCTGCTTCTGTCCTGCTGTGTGAACCCTGAAAGGCTTCTTAAGTGCTCTGGGCTCCGATTTCCTAATTTGCCAGAGGAGGAGAAAAGTGGTTGACAGTGGGCACAGAGATGGCCAAAGCCAATGCCGAGGGGAATGTGAGAAGGTGAAGCAGGCAGGTGCCGTGAGGACTGGTGACCACCTGCAGCTTCGCTAGGTGACGTCATGGCTGCTCCACACCAGAACACAGAAGCACTAGCAGTCCATCCGCTGGGGCTCAGAGGAGACTCGGCCCGGGGACATCCCAGAGCTGGGATTGCGGGCCATACCTCAATGCTCTTTTCCATGTGGGGGAAACCCACGGAGTGCTGGTCTCCAAGGCTGTTCTTCGCAAGCCCAGCTATTCTCTTAGGGAGGAGCTTTTCCTTTTGAGCCGAAATCCGCAGACCTGCAAAACTCCTACCAGCTCCTGAGATAAACAAAGTTTTCTGGATTTGGAGTGGGAGGAGCCTTGTTCCTCCCTGGGCCTCCCACGTGTAAAGCAGCATCCTCAGAGACACTCGGGGTGGATGGGGGTGGAGGTGGCTTTGGAGGGAGGTGTGCAGAAGCTAGGCCCACGGTGGAAAGAGTAAGGGCCACCCAGGACCTTGGGGGGTGTGGGGGGTGGGATAGGAGAGGCCTCAGCAGAGCATCTCTCATGGCAGTGTGGACCTTGGGGTTCTGGACTCATCCAGCCACACCCCAATATTATCAGGACGGCAGGCTCTAGAGGCCAGTAGCCTTGGGATTGAGTCCTGGCCTGTCCCCTCCGAAATTTGGCCTGGAGCAAGTGAGTTAGCCCTTCTGAGCTTCCCTTTCCTCACAATGACATTCCTGCCTCCTGGACTGGTCACGGAGGTTGGTGACTAGACGAATGAAGGGCTTGGTGCCCTGCCTGACGAGCAGATAGCACTCAAGCAATTTCAGCTGTTTCTGATCTTTGCAAATTAGAGTCTGAACATCTACCCATCATCACGCCGTCCACGTGTTCATCCATCTGTCTGTCTGCCATCTGTCCTTCCATCTATCTACTCTTTGTTCATTCACCCATGTACTCAGTGAGCTTTCCCTCAGCCCGGCCCATTCGGGCTCTAGGTCTGATCGGCGCTGACCCCTGGGGTTCTGAGATGAAAAACAAAACCAAACAACATGAAAACACACAGCTGTGGCACTCAAGGACCTCGTATTTGAGTGGCCAGGACCAGTCTGTGTATCAGATCAGGGCCCTGTTGGGAGACTCTCAGGAAGAACGGAGGAGGGCAGGGCTAACGCAGCATTTCCAGGTCAAGGCACTGACAAGAGGTGGTATAGCAGCAGGGAAACTCTTCCTACCCTCTGGGGACAAAGGACAGGCCATTATGGGAGCCCCGTAGGAGCTGTGGTTGCAAGAGAGGCCGCCCACAGAAACTGTGGCATTTGGAAAGGCAAGTGAGGCGATGCCTGAGGGGCACCCAGCAGCATGGAAGCCGGGACTCCACACCCACCTCGCTCTCCCTGCTGTTCCATCCTTTGCTGGTGCCAGAGGGTGAAGGAGTGCAGCTGAGAGCAAGGCACAGGTGGGTGAGGAGGGGTGGTAAATGCAGACTACTCACCAGGTCTGGTAGCCAGGCGAGTGTGGTGTCCGCACGCCACCACACTCCTCCAGTGGAGGGCCCTTTAAATGCTGGTGGGGCTGGTGAGGGCTTTCTGAAGGAAGGGACTTTGGTGTCCAGGGATGAGTAAGAGTTGTCCAGGCAGAGGAGAGGCAACATTCCTGAAAGAGAGCTGCTTGAGCACAAAGGTTTGGGAGCAAAGCGTGGAGAATGGAGGTGATGAGGGAGTGTCAGTGTGAGGATAGGGGTACGAGAAGAAGGAGAAAAACAAAGGCCCACTGAGGGGTGGAGGAGGCTTGCTGGTGGTCCCAGAGCAGACAGGGGACAGGAAAAGGGCTGGGATTAGACCCTAGTCCCTGGGGCCAGCCTGGTCTCTTTCCCATTCCAGGAGTGAATTTCCCAGCTAGAGCAATTTGGGAAAAATTAATTTTTAATGACACAAGTAAGCCCTGAATATATTCTCCTTCTCAAAAACGAAAGCACTAGGGATTTATCACTCCTGCTGTGAAGCCCATCCTATGGCTGGGGTCTGGGGTGTTTCTTTTAGTCCTTTGTCTGGCGTTTCACAACTGGGAGGGAGTTCGCCTTCCAGGGACATTTAGCAATGACTTGAGACATTTTTGATGGTCACAGCTGGGAGCTGGTGCTACTGGCATCCAGGAGGTAGAGACCTGGGATGATGCTGAACATCCCACATGGCAAAGTTTAGCCCCCTCCCCTCCACCCCGCAGCAAAGAGTTATCTAGCCCCAAATGCTAACGGGGCAGAAATGGAGAAATTTTAGTGGAGGCTAGGAGTTCTTAACTTCTTTTCCATCAATAGTGCCTTCCTAAAGAGTTTTTCAGATAATTTTTTTCCTGAACATACTCCCCCTAAGGTATTTGAATACTATAGATAAATTGTTTATTTGCTTATTCACTCTGTGGATACCAGTGTTTTATACACAAGAAGGGCAAGATTTCTCAGGCCTTGAAGAATCAATTTTCTACCACTTGGAGGACATATCACCACTCCCGAGAATATGGGGTGTGGGCCCTTACCCAGGAACCACACTGTGTGTCTATGCATTGCATGAAGGGTTCTGCAACATGGCTTTGTAAGTCAGAGGTAGTTTTTTTCCTTTTTTCTTTTGGTTCTGCACACTATCCCATGTTATGCCGCTGGCATTATAATCAACCATTCCCCTACTTAAGAACATGTAGGCTGTTTCCAAGTTTCCCCCCTGAATATGAGCAATGTTGCAAACAATTACATTATTTTTTAACTTAACTTATTTTAAGGTAATTGCAGATTCGGAGAACGTGTATCCTTTACCCAGTCCCCCTAATGGTAACAATCTTGCAAAATTACGGTACAGTATAAAAACCAGGATGTTGACATTGATATAGTCACACACAGAACATTCCCTCACATTGTCCTTTTATGGCTATATCCACTTCCTTGCTACCCCTACCCTCCTTTAACCCTTGGCCATCAAGAAACTGTTGCCTGTTTATAATGTTTCTCATTCCAAAGATGTGATATAAATGGGAACACAAAGGATGAAGTCTTTTGGGACTAACCTTTTGCACTCCACAAAATACTCGGGAGATCCGTCAGTGTATCTGTATTGCCGATAGTTTTGCATGGAATCCATGGACCACAGTTTGCTTAACCATTCACCTATGGAAGGGAATCTGGGTTGCTTTCAAGTGTTGACTCTTAGGAACAAAGCTGCTATCAATATTCCTGTATGGGTCTGTGTGCAAGTGTAAGTTTCCATTTCTGCAGGGTAGATGCCCAGGAGCATGATTACTGATGCAGTAGTTGTATGTTTCATTTATTAAAAGAAATTGCCCAACCAGTTTTGCAGGGTGGCCGAGCCATCTTTCATTGCCACTAGCAGTGAATGAGTGATCCGGTGTCTTTGTGTCCTCCTCAGCATTTGGTATTGTCACCGTTTTTATTTTAGCCGTTCTGATAGGTGACTAGTGATATCTCATTGTGGATTTCATTTGTATTTCCCTGATGGCTAATGTCAAATACTGTTTCATTGTTTCCTGTGCTTGTTGGCTATCTGCATGTCCTCTTTGGTGAAACCACTCTTCATCTCTTTTGCCTATTTTCTAGCTGGATTGTTTATTTATTTTTTTTTTTACTGGTAGGTTCTTTTCTTAATTTTATTTTACTGGTAAGTTCTGAGAGGGTTTTTTGCTTAGGTTTACTGAGGTTAAATTTACAGATTATAAAAATTCTCTTTTTAGGTGTATGGTTGATGAACTTTGACAAATGCAATCATGTAACCATCACTACCACAATCAACATATAAAACAGTTCCATCGTCCCCCCAATTCCCTTTTTTAGTTAACCCCACTCCCAGCAACCACTGATCCATTTTCTACCCATATAATTTTGCTTTTGCCTTTTCTTAAAAGTCACATAAGTGGAATCGTAGAGTATGCAACCTTTTGAGTCTGGTTTCTTTCACTTAGCATAATGAATTTGAGAAGTTCTAAGAAAACACACACACACACACACACACACACACTCTCTAGAATGTACATATACCACATGTACTTTGTTGGATACGTGCTTTGCAATATTTACTTCTAGTCTGTACTTGTCTTTTCATCCTAGTAGCGGGGTCTTCCATGGAGTAAAACTTTTAAAATTTTAATGAGGCCCAATTAAGCAAATTTCCCTCTTATGGATTGGGCTTTTGCATTAAGTCTAAGAATGCTTGGCTGGCTCTAGACCCTGAAGATTTTCTTCTGTTTTTTCCAAACAGTGTTAGTTTTACATTTTATATTTAAGTCCAGGATCTTTCTTCCCCCCTCTCTCCCTCCCCACTCTCTCTTTCTTTCTTTGCCTATGGATGTTCAATTGCTTTAGCACCATATGTTGAAATTCAATGAATTGCTTTTGCACCTTTTGTCAAAAATCACCTGGGTGGATTTGTGTGGGTCTATTTCTGGATTCTTTATTCTGCTCCATAGATCTGTATATCTGTTCCTCCACCAATCCCACACAGTCTTGATTACTGTAGCTCTATAATAATTCTTGAAACCAGATAGACTGATTCATCTCCCTTTCTTCTTCTTTTTTTCAAAATTGCATCATTTATTCTAGTTATTTTGCCCTTCCATATAAAATTTAGGGTAATCTTGTCTATATTTACAGAAAGCATTGCTTGGATTTTGAGAGTAATAGTGTTAAATCTATATATTAATTTGGGGTCAAATTGACGTCTTTACTAAGCTGAGTAAATCCATGAAGAGACCAGGAGCTTATCTTTTCATTTAGTTAGATTGTCTTTGATGTCTATCATCAGTATTTTGTGGTTTTCAGCATGCAAATCCCATACATGTTTTGTTAGATTTATACCTAAGTATTTCTCTCTTTTTTTGAGTGCTTTTAAGTACTGCTGTATTTTCAATTTCATCATCCACGTGTGCATTGCTAGTATATAGAAATACAATTAAATTCTGTATGTTTTTGTTTACCTCATGTCCTATGATCTGCTGAGCTCACATATTAGGTCTCGGGTTTTTTGTTTGTTATGATTTTGTAAGTTACTTAGAATTTTTTACATATGTAGTCATATCATCTATAAATGCTAACAGTGTTATTTATTCCTTTCTGGTCTGTATGTTGGTGTCAGGGTAATACTGACTTCGTAAAACTAATTCCCTCCTTTTCTATTTTCTGGAGGACATTGTGCAAGATTTGTGTTTATTCTTCAAACATTAGGTGGCTATCTGGGCATGGAGATTTATTTTTTGAAAGTTTCAACATGAAATAAATGTCCTTAGGGTAGTTTTAGGGGCATTCAAATGACCTATTTCATACTCAGTTGAGTTGGGGGAGTTTGTGTTTCTTAAGGAGTTGATCCATTTTATCTAAGTTGTCTAACATGAGTGTTGAGTTGCTATAGTCTTCTCTTATTCTCCTTTTGATATCTACAGGGTCTGGGATATCCTGTCATTAGTAATGTGCATTTTTTCATTTTTCCTTTATTTTTTTTTAAAAGATTTTATTTATTTATTTGACAGACAGAGATCACAAGTAGGCAGAGAGGCAGGCAGAGAGAAAGTAGGAAGCAGGCTCCCTAAGCAGAGAGCCAGATGCGGGGCTTGATCCCAGGATTCTGGGATCATGACCTGAGCCAAAGGCAGAGGCTTTAACCCACTGAGCCACCCAGGCACCCCTCATTTTTCCTTTATTTATCTTGCCAGAGGTTTGTCATTTTTATTGATCTTTCCAAGGAATCTATTCTTTATTTCACTGATTCTTATTCATTGTTTTCCTGTTTTCAATTACATTGATTCTTGCTCTTATGCTTATTATCTCTTTTTATTTCCGTGCTTTGGGTTTATTTTGTTCTCCTTTTTCTAAGTTCTCGGGGTAGGAGTTTCGGTTATTGATTTAAGACATTTCTTCTTTCCTAATGTATGCATTTGTGCCATAAATTTCTCTCTTAGCACTGCCTTTGTTGTGTCCACAAACTATGTATTTTGAACTTCACTCAGCTTGGAGCATTTTTTTTTTATATCCCTTGAGACTATCTGTTTGATCCACGGATTATTTAGAAGTGTGCTGCTTAGTTTCCAAATGTTTAGAGATTTTTCTGCTAACTTTCTGTTACTGATTTCTATTATTACTCCATTATGTTTGGAATGCATACTCTGTATGATCTCAATTGTTTAAAATCTGTTGTTGTTTTTTTAAACGGCGCAGAATATGGGCTACATTGGTATATGTTTCGTGGGCAGTTGAATGTGTATTCTGCTGTTACTGAGTAGAGTGTTCGATAAATGCGGATTAGATCTTGTTCGTTGTCGGTGATGTTCTTTAATGTCCTTGCTGCTTTTCTGTCCAGTTGTTTTATCAGTTATTGAGAGGATATGTTAAAGTCTCCAAATATAATTGCCAATTTATTCTTTTTCCCCTCTGGTTCTATTATGTTTTGCTTTGCTGTTGTGTTTTTTGTTACATCACATTTAAAATTGCTGTCTTCTTGGTGGACTTACTCTTGTATCGTCCTAGACTTTCCTTCTCAGTCTCTGGTAATCTTCTTTGTTCCCAAGACACTTCTGTTATTACTACCACCCCTCTTGCTTAACTTTGAAAACCTGACTCGAGAAGAAATATTGTATTTACCCATATTCTTGCTTACCCTGTTCTTCCTTCCTGATATTTCAAGATTTCTTTTAATCATTTCCTATCTGTTTAGGGAACTACCCTTAGCCATTCTTTTAGGGTAGTTTTGCTGGAGGCAGTTTCCCTTAGTTTTTCTTTACCTGAGAATGTCTTGATTTCCCTGTCATTCCTGAAGAATATCTTTGTTGTATATAGTTTTCTTTCAGCACTGTTGTGCTACTTCTTTCTGGAATTCAGAAGCCAGAATTCTTTCTGGTTTCTGATGAGAAATATACTGTCCTTAAAATTACTTTTCCTGTATAGGTAAAGTGATATCCCTGATTTCTTTCCTGTGTCTTATTTGGGGTTTGGTCAGCTTCTTGAAACTGTAGGTTTACATGTCTTGCCAAGTTTGCTTAAGTTTTTAGTCCTTATTTCTCCTAGCACTTTTTTTCAGCCCTGCCCTCTTTTTCTTCACCTTCTGGAACACTGATGATATAAATATTCAATCTTTGTGTTTAGTCCTGTATGTTCCTGAGGTTCCATTAATTATTATTCTATCTATTTTCTCTACATTGTCTGGATTGGGTAATTTATATTCTATTTTTAAGTTCTCTGACTCTTTCCTCTGTATTTTAAATTCTGTTAACCCATTCTCTGAGTTTTAAAATTTCAGTTATTATATTTTTGGTTCTAAAATTTTCACTTGATTGTGTTTTTTTTGTACTTTTAATCTCTTTGCTAAGCCTTTCTATTTCTTTGCTCAACTTTCTATTTTTTTCATTTGCTTCAAGCACGTTCATGATTGCTTGTTAAAGCATTTTTAGGATAGCTGCTTTAAAATCCTTGCCATATGATTTAACATCTATGCCATGTTAGTGTTGGCATCTGTGATGCCTTTCCTTTCAATTTTAGATCTTCCTGGTTTTTGGTGTGACAAATAATTTGATTGAAACCTAGAAATTTTGGGTATCATGTTATGAGACTCCGCATCTTATTTAAACCTTCTATTTTAGCTGACTTCTGAAGATTCTCTGGCAAGGGAAGTGGGTGCTGCCTTGTTATTGTCAGATGGGAGTAGAAATTCAGACTCCCCCTCCAGCTTCCCTTGATACCCAAGGTGGGGGCAACTCCCCATTACTGCTGGGTGGGTATGAGATTGCTGGCTCCTGTTGTGGTCTCCTCTGACACCTCCGCCAAACCAAGGGTAGACAGGGGCTCCTATCTGCTCCCTGTGTGGCCTTCTCTGACAGCAAGTGGGGTTGATGGGGGGTGGAGAATTGAGCACCTTTTCCTAAACTGGTAAGATGGAGATCCAGGCTCCCCACTTGGCCTTTGCTGGTGTGGGTGAGGGTAGGTCTACAGTGTTTTTGGAGTAGACTGGTTGTTATCTAAAAGTTCTCTGTCTTTCTAGGATTCCCATTTCCTGATCCTTTGGATAGAAAAAGCAAGCTTTTGTTGGACATTTTTTGTTTTGGTTTGGTGGGTTCTTCAGCTCCAACTCTGGGATATACGAGGCTAAAAGAAAACCTGGGAACTCACAACTCTGTTGTTCCTTGGTCCTGAGATCTCTCACCAGTCTGCTTTCTTCTCTCCACCTTTCAGAATCTTTTCTTGTATGTTATATATAACGTATGTTATATATGTGATACACACACACACACACACACACACACATATATAATGTATATATACACACATATATGTATATATAATGTATGTTATCTTACAAATATGTATGACACCAAGGGAAAAGTGCTTGTTCTCCATCTTCCTGGAGATGCAAATCCTCTTTTACTGATTTATTGAACATTCCTTCTTGGGCAGACCTAGAAATGAATCTCTAAGGTAGAGACTGAACAGTGATGTCCCTGGCACAGGCTATGTGTATTTTAAGTTTTGAATTACCCTCCAAAATGCCAATTTATACTCCCACTAGCAGGGTATGTGTGAGTCTTCCCCCTCACCATACCCTTGAATATGTACCATTGTCAAATTTTAAAAAATTTACCAACTTCGTGAAAAAATAACATTTCATTGCTTAATGCTGCCATTTCTTTGATTGCCAGTGAGAACAAATATTCTTTCCATGGACTTATTGACTGATGACATGGATTTTACATTCTAATGAGGAAGAGGGGCAAAAAATAAGAGAATAAATTAGCCAAGTAATTTTAAAGAATGATAAGTATTCTGAAGAAAATAAAACAAAGCAGTGGGTTAGAGTATAGGGGGACCAAGGGATTTAGGGTTTATCAAAGGACAAAATATGACCACGAGAGGTGATAAGTTTTAAGTTTTATTGGGTGGTGCCAGGATTGCACAAAAGGGGGAGGTCCCTCACAGCAGGAGTCTGTCCGGAGGCTTATGGAGAAGGAGCTGCATCCAGAAGTGGAGCATGTGGGGGGCTGGAGATGACGCTTCAATGTCTAGGTGGTGTCACGCAGCAACACAGAAGGGAGACTTTGGGTCAGAAGTCAGAAGAGCAGTGGTAGCTTGCGGTCTGATCACTACTACCAGCTTCTCTCACTCATGGCCTGCACATGTTGTGTGCGGTTTTGTGGGGTTTGCAAAGCAGACAGGCCCCAAGTGACTTAAAAAATCTGCCTGTTGGGACTACTATAAAATCTAAGTTTGACTCTGGCAGGGTTTGGGGCTAATGCATCTCAGCCTGCCCTGAAGAAGTGACCTAGGGGCCAATATACAGGGGCATCGTTGGGTCGTTGATATAACAAAGAATTGTGGGGGGTCAGGAGGGAACTATTTTAGATGGAGCCGTCAGGTAGAGCTTCTCTGAAGAGGCGACAGTTGAGCTGACACCTGAGGAATGACAAGGGGGCAGCTGTGGGAAAGTATCAAGGCTTTGGCAGTGAGGAAAGCTTAGCATGTGTGTTCATGAGACAGAAGGAGGCCAGAGGGGCTGGAGTGGAGTGAGCAGAGCTGGGACTGGATTGGTGAGGCACAGTGGGCACCGGGGCCGGATGATACCGCAATGTCAGGATAAGGAGTGGATTTCTATTCTGAGCCCATTACAAAACCATTGGAGGATTTTGATTAATATTTTAAATATTCCGGTTTATATTTGGAAAATCTCAGGCTGTCACATGGAGAGGGGAGGAGTAGGGGGCAAAGAAATCAGGGAGACCAGGGAGGAAGCTCCAGGTAAGAGAAAATGGCGCTCTGAATTGGGAGGTCCTGTGGAAGTGGAGGAAGTGGGCAGAGGGCGGGAGTAGGGAGGGAGCCAGCAGCCTCGGTGATGGATGGGCTGGGAGATATGAAGAATGGAGACTATGAAGGATAGTCCAGGGGGTTGGGGCTCCCTTTCTCGGGTTGGAGTAGACCAGGAGAGGAGCCAGTGTGGATGACATCAAGACCTGCGGATGGGAGTCTCAGCCTCTCTGCCTGGTGGGGGCTGGTAGGCCAGGTGAGCCCCTGCTGGGCTGTCTGTTCCAGAGATGACCTACTCCTGTCCGTAGCTTTAACACGGGCCTCCTTGCTCCATGCAGAAGACTCCAGGGGACTCTGTGTAGCCAACCAAGAAAATAAGAAACCAGACTTGAAACTGTCATTTAATCAAGGAGCAAAAATAAATTCTTAATTAGCCTCTGCTGACTGCATATCAATTACAGTTCTATGTAAACAGCTTTTTCCAAAAGGCAGGGTGGTGGTGGGTGGGTGAGATGGAGAGAGAGGAGGATGCAAAGGGCCACACGCCGTGCAGGACATTCCCTGGTTCTGCTCTCCCCACGAGCCCCTCGGGTATGTTTTATCATCCTCAACTGACAATGGAGAAGCTGAGTCTGAGGAGAGGAAATGACGTGTCCAGGGTCTCTCACCTTGGAAGTACCAAAACTAGGCCCGGGTTGTGGCTCTTTGGACTCTAGAACCTCCTACATTATCTTGCTATCCCTGTCACATGGCCCCCTGTATCAGTTTCTTCATTTTCTCTAAATTGGCTGAAATTAAGATCCACACCTGACAGACAGGAAGGGCAGTGTCAGCCATGATGGAAGTAGCCTCCCCTCTGGTTTAAGGCGAAGGCCACACGTTCTCAGGCCTCGCCAAAGCCTCAGAGATGTTCCCTCCGTCGCTGGACATGGGCCATGCCTATTGGTCACCACAGCGATGCTCCCAGTCCCGGCTCTGGTAGAACTGGCCGTTTCCACCCGGTTCTCAGTTCTCCCAGCTCTTACTGGAGACTTAGGCATCTTTGCCTTCCTGCCCGGCCTCAGCCTTCCTGCAAGTCAGGGAGCATGAAGCTGCCATCTTGTTTGAGCTGCAGGAAGAGGGGGAAAAAAAAAAACCAACAAGTGCAAAGCTCAAATATATTATCTTCATCAATTACTGTGGAACACTTCACCCGCCCTGGGGCTGAGACGGTCCCAGGCTGTGGGTGTAGCGCACTGAAACATGTCAGAGCAGCCCACACTGATAGCAAGCCAGGGGTCTTGTTTTCTTGTTTTTAACATTTTATGATGGAAATTTCAAACTTATGCAGAAGTGGAGAAATAGTATAATAAACCCTCCTGTGTCCATGATCCCTGTTCTGACAGCTCCCAGCCAATTCTGTGTAATCTATACCTCCACCTACTCTCTCCCTTCCATATTATCTTGAAGCAAATCCCAGGCATCGTAGCACTTCATCCATAAATATTTCAGTTTGTGTCTTTAAGAAGTAAGGAGAGACAGATTCTTGAATGGAGAAAATTTTGGCTTATTTGAAAATGGGGGAACTGTGGCTTTACAATGTGGGATGAGAGACTCCAAGCTCTTCCTGGCGCTTCCATGGCGGATGTCAAGCCAACCTGGTCTCTCACGGCTTCCCTTTCTTCATGGCTAATGCAAATGGGATCCCCACTTCAGAGATAAGAAAACTGAGGCCCAGGGCGCCTGGGTGGCTCAGTGGGTTAGGCCGCTGCCTTCGGCTCGGGTCGTGATCTCGGGGTCCTGGAATCGAGCCCCGCATCGGGCTCTCTGCTCAGCAGGGAGCCTGCTTCCTCCTCTCTCTCTGCCTGCCTCTCTGCCTGCTTGTGATCTCTCTCTGTCAAATAAATAAATAAAAAATCTTTAAAAAAAAAAAAGAAAAGAAAACTGAGGCCCAGAGGGGGAGCAGGATTTGTCCAAGGTTATGAGGTTTTATAGTGTACGGGCTAGCTGGAGACAAGTGGATCACTGAGGCAGGCTAATACTCTGGGTCCTTTTGAGTCAGTATTTTCTAAATAGTTGGTGGACGCTTATTTAGAGGTGAAACTGGGTACTGCAGGGGGAAGAATGGAGAGAAGAGACCCTTGTGGCTGTCTCCGCCTGGCCCCTATTCTCAAAATTCTGTTCTGGCCCCAACTTGCACAACTCGTGCTGTTAGCCCACACACTCTCCTTTGAGGGCAGTTTGGCAACCATCTGTTGTCATTCGGTTTGCCCTTGGGGTGTGTGTGTCTCACTTTTAACCCAGGCATCTTCTTCGGTGATTCCTCCCAACCCCATAGGGTTCTTTGGCTGAGATGAGTTGGGGTGAACCGACCGGGACTATTTTAAGTGGCACTGACACAAAATTCAGTTACCTCAGCAAAAAGAGAAATCTATTGGTTGATGTGAGTTCAATAGATTTAGGACTGGCTGGATCCAGGGGAAATCTGCTGTTCTCTGCTTCCTGGCCTTGCTTTCCCTGATTCACCAGCTCCCTTCTCAGCAGGCTCTGCCCTCATGGTACAAGATAGTGGCCAAATTCTGGCCTGTATTGTCTCCTATTATGAGACCAGCAGGAGACATTCTCTTTCCTTTTTGTTTATTTATTTATTTATTTATTTGAGAAGAGAGAGAGAACAAGAGAGTGGTAGAGGGAGAGGGAGAAGTAAGCTCCCCACTGAGCAGGGAGCCTCATGTGGAAGCTCGATCCCAGGACCCTGGGATCATGACCTGAGACACTCAACCGACTGAGCCACCCAGGTGCCCTGAGATTCTCTTTCCTGACTCATTGGCTGCTTTTGGGTCATGTGCCCATGCCTGAGCCAATCATCATGGCTGGGAGTTGAGAGATACACCTGGATTAGATCCAGGTGATCTGGCAGTGACCAGTGGGGATGACCCGTTTTTGGGTGACTCCAATCCCCAGTGGAGTGAGGCTAGAGGGGTTTTGGCTCGTAGGCTCTTATTGAAAAAGGGGATGGGTGCTGAGCTGACAAGTAACTCCAGTTCCAGTTCCAGGGATATTTAAGTGTCCCTTAGTTGTGCCCTGGCCATGGCAAACGCCAGTGGCTTGTCCCTTCTTGCCCAGCTGCTTGGCCCTTCGGTGTTTGTGTCAGAGCTGTAATTTAGAACCCACGGCTCCCTGCTCTCAGCCTGGTGCTCTTCACATCCTTTCCCTCCCACTTTCTGTGGGCATGGTCAGTGGGCAAACTGCCCTGTGCTGGCGTCCCTGGGCAGGGCCACTGGGGGCACACCCGCCTCCCATCCTGGCCAAAAGCAGCTCCCTGCCTCCTAGCCTGAGGACCAGGCACTGCTTCCTGCAGGAGCTGCCATCTTGTTTGCCTCTGACCTTGAACAGGCTCTTCACGTTTCCGAGCCTCAGTCTCACAGTTTGGAACATCTGTAAAATGGAGCTAATGGTGACGCTGACCTTCCAGGCTGCGAGAGGCTGAAATGAGGCTGTGACTTGTAAATGATGATAAAAATGGAAATAATAATACTATTACTATTGCCACCTGCTTCTTCCTCTTGGGAGGTATTCTTTTCCCTATCCCCCTTCTCCGTTCCTCCCAGGGGAGCAGCGACTTGCTCAGGCTTTGATCGAGATGAGTGTTGATGGCTTGGAAGCTTTCAGAGCCGCCCACTCTTCCTCCTCCCATCCTGCTGAGCTGACAATTTTGCATGACATCAATTCCTCTGACAGCCGTGTAAACAGATGGTGGTCCCTGCTGCCCGGGGTGCTAGGGAGCGATACCATGGTAACCTGCTAAACTGTGACAGGTGCCAGGACGGTGGGAAATCCGGGACCTTCAGACACACACACATGGCGCAGGCAGCAGGGCCCGAGCTGTGGGTTTATCTCAGACACAGTGGGCCAAGCCTGGCTGGTGTGGCAGCAAGGCTGTAGTCTGGAGTATGGACCTACTCCTTCTTAGCTGTGTGACTACAGCTGAATTTCTTCCTTTCTCCCAGCCCACGGTGGGTCATTAGCCCCACCCCAGAGCAGCAAGGGTGTGGGCCTGAAAGTGCCCAGCTCCGGGATGGGACATTGCTGGTGCCCAGTAAAAGTTTGCTGAGTGAATAAACAAATGAATGAAGGAGACCTATAGGGTCAGCTCCCTGGAAGCTGGCTGGAGACAGGCCCCTTGCAGGTCCTGGTTGGCAGAGGGAAAGGGTGTGAATGGGATCTGAGAGTGCAAGAGGCTGGGTTGGCAGCTGCCAAGGGCTACCCCTGCTGCTTCTCTGAACGGTAAGGACCTAATAATTTGTAAGTGGGGTGGATCTCCATTCTCAATTGCCCCCAGAGCAGGGGAAGCAAATGAGAACTTCCAGCAGGGAAACTGGTAAGTAGGCCTGCAGGGTCTGGGCTTATGGAATCATAGCTTTGACCAACTGTTTTTGCCTCAGTTTCCCCAACTGTCCTCTCATCCCTGCTGGACTTAGAGCTCTGCTTTAAGCCATGGTCTATCCAAAGCTCAGAGAGGGGCAGTGACTTGACTAAGGCCATACAGATGCCCATAGAAACCCCCCGGGCTTGGGACAGCCTCCCTCGTCTGCCATCAGGCCCCTTTGCCAGAAGGGTCCTCCTCAGCTTCCCACTCAGCTTCCCATCAGCTTTATGGATGCTGCCCTAGACTCCTCCCCTCCCACCCCGCACCTGCCTCCTTTCTCATTGTCCTCTTCTCCCACCTGCGCTGAGGCTGGGTCTGCCCCCTGCTGACAGTTAGCACCTCAAAGGAACAGGGAAGTTTGCCCCACCTCTGACCAGTTCTGCTACCCTGGGTGAGTGACTTCCCCTTTGCAGGTCAGTTTCTTCATACAGCGAAGGGGAAAGTTGCTCTGGATGGATTAAATTCAATAATACCTGCAAAAAAGTGGATAAAGGAGTGCTTGGCACAGAGCAAACTTGCAGTATATACTGACTTTCAGTCTTATGCAGAGGAGATCATCATCCCTTCTGGAAAGATTGCTTTCCAAAAATTGTATTGACTTCAGGCAAGATTCGGAGTGGCAAAAGCATAGGAGTGGGAGCAGCTGGATATGGGTCAAGCTGTGTGGCTTTGGAAAAGGCCACTGACCTTCTCTGAGCATCTGGAAAATGGAGCTAACGTTCCCCACCTGCAGAACTGTTGGGGTTGTGTGGGACCGGGAGCGGGTCTTATACACGCTGACATGATGTCGGTTGTGATAACTGCTTCTGGAATAAGGGTTATTTCCATGCTACTGAGCGCCAGAACCACTCAAGGCAGGGATTCCTCACACCGCATTCCTGGAAGGTGGTGGCTTGGCTTCAGCTTGCATACCTCTAGTGACAGGAAGCTCATTCCTGTTGAGTTGGAAGCTCTGTTAGCAGCTGATCTTCTGTGGAGCTCACACTTGCCTCTCTCAGTGTGGGTTTCCTCCCTGGAGTGCTCCAATTCTGCCTCAGGGCCACCAGCAGCAGCTTCCCCTCCACTTTCTTGCTTAGCAGCCTGTTCCTCTGAGCCAAGGAGAACCAGAACGGAGGAGGTGACCCAAGCAGCATCCCCTCTCTCTGCGCGCCCCCCACCACAAAAGAGCTTTCTGACCTTTTTGGCCAGGCCGGAAGGTTTGAGGGCTGGCAGGCAGGCATGAGAGGTTGTGCTTGGGTAGGTTAAGTGGGCCATCTGTCCTGGCCGAGTCCCAGGGTGGACCGTGATGGAGGATAAGAGCGTGACTGGGGCCCATCATGGAGACCAGCTGCCGCCGTCTCCCAGGCCAGCTCCTCTTGTTGTGGCTGGGTGGGGGGTGGGACACCAGGATCTGTATCATGGGGTTCTTCTAAGGATTAAATGGTCAGAGATATTTTAATACCTTAACATGGTTTTTGGAATCTGCTATTAATCTTTTTCTTTTTTTTTTTGGAGGCTGTGATCAGTGAATGGGTTAATCTGCTCCAGAGAGAAGCTTTAAATGAGCCAAGATTTTAAACATTCATTACCCTTTCTGCTTCAAAGTTTTTTTTTAAAAAATTCTTAAAATTTCTTATGCTTCTTTCAAAATTCATCAGCTTAGGGCAAGTTGGCTGTTTTAATAACAGCACTAAGAAAATGTTGATAAGATTCTTTTAATAACAGATATTTCCCTGGCAGAGAAATAGCATCAAAACAGCTTCTGGAGACTTCCAATCTTCCCTTTTGTTCTTCCAGTGAGGTCAGACCCCTCTAGACCCTCTTCCATGGTTGTGTTAGTCACCGTGATGTCTTATAGCTCCCACCTTCCCTATGGGAGATAGGGCAGCTGAAAGGACTGTGAAGACCCTTAAGGAGGAAGGAAGGAAGGAAGGAAGGAAGGAAGGAAGGAAGGAAGGATGGAAGCTGTATACCCCCTACTCCTGTTCCAGGTTTGAATACAATTTAGAGGCTCAGACTGTTTCCTTTCCCCACTTTTGTCCTTATTTCTATTAAACATTATTATTCTCCCAGGCATCACAGGAATGGAGACGGGGTGGGGGGGTGGGGGGGACACATAGATGGAAGAGGATAGGACTCTCAGTCCTTTCCCTTCACTCTGGTCCCGAACAAGTTAGGGAATCCTGAACTTGGAAGAGAACTGAGAGACTGTTCAACTGAGCTGACTGCCCAGGAGGATGCTATGGTTTGAAGGTGTGGGTCTGCCCTAAAGTCATGGGGGAAATCTTAATTCCCGATGTGATCCTACTGGAAGGTGGGGG
Organism: Enhydra lutris kenyoni; assembly: GCF_002288905.1. Taxonomy (NCBI): domain Eukaryota; kingdom Metazoa; phylum Chordata; class Mammalia; order Carnivora; family Mustelidae; genus Enhydra; species Enhydra lutris. The sequence continues at coordinate 14,543,984 of NW_019154089.1, forward strand.
CCTCTGGAAAGTGTTTTGGTCAGTGAGGGCCCAGCTGTCATGATTGGGGGATTAGTTCTCTTACAAAAGAGACCTCGGAGAGCTCCCTCCTCCTCTTCTGACAAGTGAGGACACAGCAAGAACACTGTGACCAAGAAAAGGGTCCTAGTGGACCATGCTGGTACCCTGAACTTGGACTTTCAGGCACCAGGACTGTGAGGATTAAATTTGTGTTGTTTATAAGCCACCAAAGTCTGTGGTATCTGGTTACAGCAGCCCAGACGGACTAAGACAAAGGATCACGGCTGGGGGAGGGAGGGGGTGGTATTGGGGTGTTCTGGAGGGAGTGTGGTCAGCCAGGGGCTCCCTGAGCACTTCCTCACTGCCTTGCAGAAGGGAGCCGAAGATGGGAAATTTCGATCACAGACAAAAGTGAAGAAATGAGAGCTCTAGTCTTGCCTGCACTGCTGAGTGGCTACATGACTTCTCTTCTCTGGGCCTCCATTTCTGCACATGTCAAATCACAGGGTTGGACTAATTGATCAGAATAATCTGGAAGTCAGTGTTATTTGGGTGCTTTGCATGGACTAGTTTCTGATTAAGCATAACATATAAATGACCTGTTTTTCTTCTCTCCCCAGCTCTAAGTTTTTTTTTTTTGAGAATCCAAGCGTCAATAAAGATCATATTAAATCTTAGGGCTTTTGTGTCTCTGAAAGTTATTCCAGGCACACTTTTATGTATTTACAGACATCAGCTTTTCAATAAAGAACAAGGGATTTCCAATTAGAAACACTATCAGGATTAGATGTTGCTGTGTGTAATGGAAATCCCAAAGTAACAGAGGCTTGAACACACAGGGTTTACTTTACTGCATAAAAGTAGTTCAGTGCTGGCATGGATGCTCCCCGAATTCATTAAGGATCCAGGCTTCTTCCATCTTTATGCTCTGCTGCTCCAGCTTCTGTCCTCAAGTTCACCACATGGCCCAAGAAGACTCTTGGAGCTCCAATTCTCTTCTATGAACATTGGCTTCATTACAGGCCCCTGGCTACAGTGGTTCCAGGAATCCCATCCAGACTCAACAATTCCACTGGGGGCCCAAGAGGAAGAGAGGAAGGGCTGAGTCAACCCCCTTTAGGCAGTCTTCCCGGAATGTTTACAATTTGCTTCCGTTTGCACATCTCAAGCCAGAACTTAAGGGGAAGGTGGGAAATGTAGTATTTTAACTGGGCACATTGCTACCCTGGATGAAGTGTGGGTTTTGTTGGCAAGGAAGAATGGGGGAGGAACACTGGCCAGCCAGTGAGAGTCTCTACTGCAGGTGCTTATGTGCCAAGGATTGTATGCATAATCACAAGCCAAGTAGACCGTTTTGTGGACGTATTAATGTAGCTATTTAACATAAAATACCAGTGTCTGTATCAGTTAGGATTCTTTTGATGGCATGTGATAGAAACCACATCTTTGACTGGCTTAAACAATAAGGACGTTTATAATCCCACATATTTCACTTACAGAGGTGGGGTTAGCTCTGGGGTTGGTTGATTCAGCAGCTCGAAGATATCATCAAGCCTGGGGTCTGTCCATCTATCATTTTTCTTGTATTAGTGTTGGTTGCATCAGAGGCAAGTGGCTACAGTGGTTCCAGGAACCATCTCTGGACCCAGTAATATTATTGGGCAAATACAGTGGTGCATTATTTTTAGTGACTCTCTCTTAAAAGTCACAGAATGTCCTGAATAGTCTCTTCATGCCTCAGTGGCCAGTGCTGGGTTATCATCTACTCCTGGACAACTCACTGGCAGGGGAGAAGGGCAATTAGGCCACTTCTGGAGCTGGGATTAGCTTCCAGGAAGCTCGCGGCTACCTTGGGGAGTAGTAAATACCTGAATAAATTTGGGACTCTGTTAGTAAGGGCCACAGAGGAAGTATGCTGGTAGGCAAGTGTCATCTCCATTTTGCAGCGAGGGGATCGAGGCTCAGAGAGGTGAAGTAACTTGTTGAAGGTTCAACAGCCAGTGAGCAGCAGAGAGAGAGCCTGAACCAGGGGGTGTCATTCCTGGTTTAACACGTTTATCCTCCTACTCTTCCATTGGAGAAGGGAGGGGTTCCAGAAGTTTTCTGTGTCAGTGCCTCCCGAACTTCAGCCACTTGTCCGCTGCCTTTGAGGATTCCCCCCTCAGACTGACTTTATACCTGCATGATGATTTGCTCAAAACTTTATTTAGCTAAGATGGCCTTTATGATTTTCATTAAAATTTGGTATCAACGATTGCTTTTAAAAAGGACAAAAACACTGACATAAATGGGAAACTAGTCTTGCTTGACAGAAGTAGAAGATAAATCCTCAAAAGAAATACAGTGCAAACAACCCTCTTCTCCTTTCTAGAGGGATGCTGTTACCCAACGTGTGACCTATCTCTGTTACAAAGAATGACCAAGAGTGTGGAAAGCATTAGAGACTTACCAGCACCAAGCTCCCTCCTTGATAAGGTAAGGACTTACAGAGAAGGGGGAAAGCAGCCAGGCTTTCTTATGATGCAGTTCGGTGCCGTGTAAGGCTCCTCCACGTCCACTTGAAATGATCCCACATACATTCTTGAAGAAACCTTAACTTGGATCTAAGCCCTAATGCTTTGTGATTGCTGCATTGCACATAACAGCACAATCTTGGGGAGGGGGGGTGCATACAGCAGTAAGCATGCCTTCCAGAGATCTGTGGTTTCGTTGGCACTCAGCCAATTTGGGTGAGGGTTGACCAGATGACCCTTGTCTGTCTAGCCAGGAACAAGGTCGGCAGACTTTCTGGAACAAGTCAGGAAGTGACTGTTGTAGGCTTTGTGGACCACACAGTGTTGGGTGCAGTGACTCAATGCTACTGTTGTGGTGTGACAGTAGCTCAGACAAGAGGTAAGTGAATAATTAGGGCTATGTTTCATAAAACTTTAGGAATGCTGAAATTTTAATTTCATATGATTTGCACACAACACAGAATAGTGTTCTTCTTTTGATTTTTTTCAACCAATTAAATATTTTTTCAAGATTTATTATTTATTTATTTATTTGAGGGAGGGAGAGAGAGAGAGGGAGAGAGAGTGAGCAAGCAGGGGAGAGGGGCGGGAGGAGACGGGGAGAAGAGAATCTCAAGCAGACTGTGCTGAGCGTGGAGCCTGACACGGGGCTCGATCTCATGACTCCAAGATCAACATTGGAGCCTAAAGTCGGATGCTTAACCAACTATACCACTCAGACACCCTCTTTTCAACCATTTAAAAATGTAAAAGCATTCTTAGCTCTAGGGCCATACAAAAACAAATAGTAGGCCAGATTTGATCTGAGAACCACAGTTTGCACACCCTGACCTAAAACGGAAGCTATCCCTGCCTCTGCCAGAGCTGGCTTCCTAGGTATGGGACCTGCTAGACTGTGTGTGACGTGGCCACAGCTGCCCACAGCTGCATTTCCTGCTCACGATAAGCCTCTAGACTCACTGGACATCTTCCACCTCTCAGCCTTTGCACAGTCACAGTCCTGGAGGTCACCAGTGTGATAAGCCATCTCGACTACTTTTCAACAAGAAAAGGGAAATTGTTGGTGCTCGTAATTGAATACCCAATGGCGGAGGGAACTTGGGCCATGCGGAAGCGCTTCAATCATGTTGTTTAGAATACGCTTTCCTCTGTATCTACTCCATTCTCGGTCAGGAAGTGCCCTCGTGGTGATATGCAGGAGTAGCTTCAGGAGGAGTAGCAGCGGAGTTCCCAGTGCTGACTCTCACTGGCTGCCTGGGGTCACGCGTCCATCATTAAACCAATGGCGGCGGGAGCTGGAGTGTACTGATTGCCCAGGCCTGGATCCTCTGCCCATTCCAGCATCTAGGAGAGTGGCCTTGGCTCCACTTAAACCACAGGAACCCAGAGTGGGAATTTTTCAGGGGAGAATCAGGGGGCGGTTACCAAATAAAGTAATGAGCAGGACGGGGGAGCCAAGACAACAGACGTCCCCACCCTCTGGTTCCTCTGTCTGGAATACCTCCCTTTTCTCTGCCTGACAAACTCCCACTCACCCTCTTAGCTCCACCTCCGGTGTCGTCCCTCTTGTAGAACCCTCAGTACCCCCCCCCCCCACCCCCCCCAGACAGGATAAGCCACTCCTTTCTCGGTGGGTCCCTCCCATCACTCGAGCTATGCTACATTGGTCTCTTGGAGCCACCTGCTTCTGGAAAATGGTGGTGAATTTGGCCAGACTCCCCAGTTTCAGAGCCTGTGTCAGTACACATCCTCCCCGATTTCCACGTGTCCTTGGCTTTCCTCTGCTAGACACTTGGCTTCCCCATCTGTGTGCGTCCCCTCAGGCTGACCACTGGTGTGCACACCTCGACACCCTTGCCATCTCAGCAACACAAAATCTCATCACACGTGTGATTTTGTGAGTGTTATAGCCTGACTGAAGACCTGAGGTGGGGTGACAGAGGAATCCCATGGCTCCGGCAGAGCCTTCCACTGTTAGGTTGGCTCCCCATTTAGCTCTGCCCCTTTCTAAGAACACCCTTCTCCCTAGGGTGTCCCCCTACTGGGCCCAGCATTGACTCCTCCTGTCCCTCCCTGCAAGGCACAGACCTGCCAGTCTGGTTTGCAGTTACCTACACCCCTTCCACTCTTCCCTGCTCCCGACGCCTCCTCCTGCTGGTGAATACTTCACATTGGCATGATTCCAGTGGTCTGTCTTGTCTCTCCCTTCTCAGCGGGATCTGAGCTCCTTTGAAGGCCCAGGTCCAGGTTGTCTCTATGTCTCCAGTGCCCAAGACAGGGCATGGCCTGAGTAGGGGCTCAGTGGAGGCTAAATTCAAAAACTAGTTCAACAAAACCATGCATTTTAAAAAATCAGGAGGAATTTCTTTGGCCACTGCAGGAAGCCCGGAGAGGGTGGGTGAGCGATGATTTCAGCAGAAATGCCACGGGACACTCAGGTTCTCAATTATTTATGGACCTAAGGAGACACGTTCCCTGAGTGCTGTGATATATTTTGAAGATGTCAGGGCCGAATGTGAGTGACTTTGTTCCTTACAGTCCCTGCAGCCCTACTCTGCTGCTGCCAGGGAGGGGGGCCCTTAGCTTCTTTTTGCAGCAAAGAACTGGTTTGGAACTCAGTTCTGCTCCTGCTTGGTTACCATTTCTCAAGGTGCTGGCAAGGATGGTGAGATGAGAGCAGGACAGAACAGCCTCTGGGAACAGAGGGGTCTGGGTTCTAGTTTTGTTCTGCCCTGGGTCACTATAGGCTTCCGCCACTGTGGGAGGCTGTTTTCTGCTCTGTGCTGTGGAGACCAGCACTAGTCTTCTGCCAGGGGCCTGGGGGTCTTCAGCGACCTGGGTGCACCCAGCAGGTAATCACTGATGGCACTCCCATGCTCTGTCCTGGCTCAACTGGGTCCAGCCTGACCTTGTGTGGCTCTGAGTTTCTGGAGTCTCCCATCAGGGGCAGAGTTTCTGGATGAAACTTTAAAAAAGATTTACAAAGCACAGGAATTTCATTTGAACCAGGGGGTAGAGGTGGTGTGGTTATCTGCAAGGGAGTTCTTATATGGAGAAGGAAGAGTCGAAGGGTTTCTAGGCCAAACTGTTGGTGCTTTTCTCAAGAATAGAGAATGTGTGAGTTCTAAGCATAGGAGGTATGCGGGTCCTGGAGACAGAGGGTGTGCTGGTCTTGGGGCCCAGGGGTGTGCTTGTCCTATGGGACACATGCAGACTCTACAGTCAGACGGTCCTGAATTTTCACCTTGTGTTTGGTGACCCAGAAGTGGGTGGAGGTGGGGACAGCCTCTGGGGCCTCATCCTCATGGGAGCTGGCCATGACTTTCATTATGGATTTCCATTTCTGGATACCTTCTACAATGTTTGTATGGTGGCCGACAGAGACTGTGATCATAGAGCTCTCCTAGGGTCTGGTATTCCACAGGCGCTTAATAAGAGTTGGCCAAATGAACTATTTGATGAATGAACAGCCTCAGACTCAGGGTGAGATGGAGCTCGATGCAAATTGTATGTGTCCCTGGCAAAGTGTCCATTTCCTCTGAACATCTATGTCTGTGTATGCAGAAGTGGGTGTAAAACCACCAAGTAGGCTGGGTTTTGGAGGATGGAGTAGATCACGGCTGGAGAAGCACCTAGCACCTAGTGCTCAGTCCATGACTGATTCTCCCTCCGAGTGCCCAGCTGCCTTCTTTAGAATTTCAGAAGTCTCCGCTTTTCTCCCCTTATTCTGCTCTAAATAAGTCATTCTCTCCTTAAGTACTGCCTTCTAGATAAAGAAAACTCTCTTATTTAATTTGTTTTCCTGTTTGTTTAATTACTACCATTAAAATGTTAATGCTTTCTTGTATTTTTTCATGGCAAATGTGATATTTTAACTCCACTTGGGGTTATTTTATTCGTCAACCTTCTGCTGTTACAAGTATCAGAAACCGGATTCGAAGGGAGACTTCAGAAAAGGGGGACATTTCCTTGTTCCTGGAATTAAATATCGTAGGGGTTGCTTTAGTCAAAACAAGGCTGCAGACAGTCAGACAGCCGGTCAGGCATGTGGTGTCTGGTTCTTGGCTCTGCTCTCCTGTGTCACCCTCCCTCTGGGGCAGCCTTTGCTCCTGTCGCCTCCTCTCAACCCTGGCACTGAAAGCACTTTCCCTTCCCATTAGATGCACAGAGCATCTTGGGACTTGGGTCCAAATGCTGCAGCTGGGGGACTGGCCAGCCCCGCTGGGCTCCACGCCTGGAGGTATGGTTGGGGGCTTGGTCCCCTCCAAACCTCCTGGGCTGCGAGTGGCATGGGGTGTGTCCCACAGGGAAACCAGGGTGGTTTCTGCTCTCTGAGGCAGGGGACATCAGTGAGGATCATTATTTCTATCTCACAGGTGAAGAAACAACCTATGTCCGCCACTGTTCTAGCAGCAGCTAACTCAACCACCTCTAAGAAGCGTATTTCCTCAGAAAAATAGGACCTTGCTATCACACAGTCAACTTAAAAGACCGCTGTGGAACCAGAGGGCTTGTGTCGACTTCTAGAGATGTCCGGGGCCGCCTGCGGGGCCTGGTTGCCGAGGAGCTTGCGCGGAGAGCTCTTCAAAGAGGTTGAAGGTGGCCTTTGTCATGGCCGCTTGTCGCAGACCCCTGTCCCTGACGATCTTGTGTAGGTCCCCATCATGGATCTTCATTCCTTATCTGTGAAATGGAAACAAACAACCCCATCCACCCAGAGACGTTTGGAGGCTGTGCTGTGGCGACGAGCACTTAGTACGCACTCAGTGAAAGCAGGGTTGGCCGTGAAATCATGCCACCGTGAGCAAGTCCGTCCGCCACTGGAGCCGAGCGTCTCTGTCCGCCCAGTGGGGTGATGCTAATCTCGCATCCAGGGTTGGGCAGGCAGGAGGCACTTCGTGAGAGTTCGGAGACTTAGAGGAGAGAGGACTTTGTGGACTACACATTCCTACGGGATGTCAGGCATCTTTACCAACAAGACCTTGCTGTTACTGAGTCCCCGGCTATTCAGATAAGGAAACTGAGGCTCAGGAAGGCAGACTTCCTCCTTACACAGCAGAGGGGCAGAGTCAGGCTTTTTTTTTTTTAAGATTTTATTCATTTATTGGTCAGCGAGAGAGATAGACCGAGAGCACAATCAAGGGGAGTGGCAGAGGGAAAAGCAGAGGGAGAAGCACTCCTGCTGAGTGCAGAGCCTGATGTGGGACTCAATCCAGGACCCCGAGATCATGACCTGAGCCAAAGGCAGACCCGTATCCGACTGAGCCCAGGTGCCCCCAGAGCCAGGCTTTGAACCCATGTCCTTACCACTGTTCCAGCTGCTTCCCTGAGGATCTGGGGGGCTACTTCTACATATAGCCCTCATCCCTCAGGGCCTGGTCAAGAAGTCACCTCTCATGTGTCTCCCCAGGGCTCCCTAGCCTGGGTTAGGACCCTCCGTGGTTTCCCCCATCTCCCTAGGACCCCATCACAGCTCTTCCTCCCTGGAAGTGCTACTGTCTGTGTGTCTGTCTTCTTCCACTGGAGCATGGACCTGGCCCGAAGTGACTCAGAGCCCCTGACCCCCAGTGTGCTGCTGGGAGTGACGGTGTAGCCCCTAAATTTGGACTCAGTGGCTTGGTATGAGGAGCTTCTGGCCTCACCGCAATCCTCCCCGCTGTCCTTGAGCAGCGCTAAGAGCCCCCCTGAGCCTCAGTTTTCTCCTCTGTGAAATGGGAACACCTCCTAGGTGTGTGGTTGTCAGAATAGAAATAGTGTGACAACAGAAGCTCCTGCTCTTTGAGGACTTCATCATTTCATTCATTTCTCCCAGCCATCTTTTAAGGCAGAGCCTAGAATCATGCACATTTTACAGACAAGAAACAGACTGAGAGGCAAGCATGGATTTGCCCCGAGTTGCATGGAGGGAACGCCTAAGTGAGGTCTGTAGTAACAATACACATTCATGGAATGATGGGGTGGGACTCCCCGACCACACTGCCCCCTGTCCACCCTGCCAGCCCTGTTTAAAGGCCAAGCTTGGCTGGGCTGTGTACCCACATGGCTTGCTGGGGAGGAGAGCGGGGATCTATACACCAGGTCTGGGGGCAGCTTCTGGAAGGTGGGAGGTTGGGGGCAGAACAGGGGCCTTGGCTAGCCTCCCTGAGAAGCATCTGGGCTCGTGAAGTCTGATGTTCTTATCCGATGGCACCCCTCCACCGCCCTACCTTCACTGCATCCCACACCTTTACTGCGTCTTCCTCTTAGTGGGCACGGCTTCCTTCTGCGGGAAGAGCTGGAGTGGCCACCTGCGCTCTCTGCGGGGGCAGCCCAGCATGGTTGCAACATTTATAGCGTATGTTCCCATCGAGCAAGGGCTGAGGGGGCACGGCGTGAGGTGACACCAAACTCCATGTCGGAGACCCTCCGGAGACAGCTAGAAATACTTGGGGTAGAAGGGAGGGGCCTGTGAGTGGGACGCCAGTGGTGGGGGACCTGAGAGAACTCTCCTACTGCACAGCCAGTGAGTGTTGGGACTGTGGCCAGCACTGGAAAGCGGGGGGTCAAGGCCAGGCAGAGAGGTGCTCTGGGGGAGGGCTGGGGGAAAGTAGGTGTAGAGGGCAGATTTGGATCCACTGTCCAGCAAGAGAATCATTTGCCAGGAAGTGGTGAGCCTCCTGTCTCTGGAGATATTCAAGTAGATACTCAAGCAAAGACATGGAAGGATTAGGGCACCAGGACCTCCAAAGACCCTTCTCTGATTCTCTTTATCTGGGGGAAATGACTGATGACCTCACTGCTCCTGTGTTGGGGATGACCTTGGCCTTGCAGGGAAGACTTCAGGGTGAGAAGCTCTGAGCTGGGTTTAGGGGCCCGGTCAAGGGCAGGGCGCAGCAACCTTTGGCGAGGTAATGCTTTGCTTTCCCTGCTCTCCAGGATGACAGCTGTTGACCCTCCTGCAGCTTAGCATCTGGTTCTTCCAGACTGGTGGAAGGTCATGTTTGAGTAGATGTAAGCGACCAGAGGGCAGACAGGCAGCTCATCTCTAAGGCTGAAAGGACAGGGAAGGTCAAGGGGGCTATGAGAAGGCACCTGGGTGAGGTGGCCATCTGGACAGTCTGGGATCCTACGGGGAGCCTTTTAGGTAGGGGCAGGTGAGCTGGGAGCATGGAGAATCAGGGATGGCTTCCTTGCAGAGGCGGTGTGACAGTCTTGAAAGATGGAGAATATTGGAGAAAGAGGGAGAGACATTGCAGGCAGTCCCTAAACCTGAGACTAGATCCAGAAGCTGGGTTCATCAATACCTGTTTGGTTGCAATTGCTAGAAATGGAATTAAACCCAAATGGATTTTTTTTTTTTTTTGATTCATGTAATTGAGAAGTCCGGAGGCAGCTTCAGGCATAGCTAGATCCAGATTCTCAAACAATGTCATATCTCTTTCTATTACTCACATCTGCTGTCCCCAGGTACTGTCTCCGAGGGGCTCTCCCAAAGACGCTCACTGGCAGCACCTCTCTGCTGGCTCTGCAGAGAACAGTCTCATTGCTCTCACTTCCTGACTTGGGCCATGCCCAGCCCTGGACCAGGCATGGAAGGCTGTGGTTGGCTTCGGCTGGGTCATGGCCCACCTCCTGGGTTAAGACGGTACAGAAGTATTTCCATAAGGAAAATTAGGCTCCCAGAAGAGGGACCGTGGATGGAGGTGAGGCAAAACGTGTCTGTGTCTGGGGACTGATCCTTCCGATGGGTTTCCTACCGCCAGCTGCTGCCACCTTTCCTTCTAACTTCTGAGCCCTCCTGGCTTCCTTGTCATGATGCTTGGACTCTCTGCCCAGCTGCTCCTTTTATTGTCTGAGCACCCTCTTGGTGACTGCCAGATGTCCACATCCTAAGCCCCAGAGCCTGTAAATATGTGCGCTTCCGTGGCAAAGGGCACTTTGCAGATGGGATGGAGTTAAGAGCTCTGAAACGAAGGGACAGTCCTGGATTGTCCAAAAGGGGCTCCATGTAATCACAAGCATCCTTGTGAGCAGGAGAGGCAGGAGGAGGGGCTGTGAGGGCAGACATGGAGATTGGAGGGATGCCATGAGCCCCTGGATGCAGGCTGCCTCGAGAAGCTGGTAAAGCAAGGAACAGATTCTCCCCTGGAGCTTTCTTGAGAGCCACGTTGGATCAGTAATACATTTCTGTTGTTGTAAGCCATGAAGTTGGTGGCAAGTTTGCTACTGTGGCCAGAGGGAACTAACACACCCCTTAGTACTTGACATCTCACCTTCTGGTTGTCTTGCTCTGCCCCGGTCTCCCTCCATCCCCCAGAGAAAGAGTCATCTCCCGGGGGTCCCTGCTGGAGAAGGGCTGGGAGTCAGGTCTGCCCCCCTCAGCTAGCCCCGCTCCGCTGCGCAGCTTGCGTGGGGCTCACAGACTACTCGCTGCCTGGGATTTACTCTGAACCTTCCTCCTCCATGGGAGAATGCACACAGTGGATTGGCCTCTGTTTACACACCACTTCCACCCCGAGAAGTCTTCCGTGACTTCAACAGCTCATTGGCTCCCCTTCCCTGCACACTCTCCATCGGCTTGAGTCACGCCGGGGTGGAATGTATGTTTCTCTGCTCCTCCATCAGGCTGTGAGCTCACTGAGGAGACGGACAGTGTCTGATTCCTCAATCACTGTTCCTCTCGCAGGGCCTGCCCAGAGCAGGAGCTAAGTACGCATTTGTTGAATGAATGAATGACAGTAGGTGTGTACTAGGCAGGCGGGGTGGATCAGGGAGAACTCCCGCCCAAAGATGGAATTGGACTTGACTCCTGGCTGGTCCCCCAAAATCCATTTTCTCTTCTTCCTGGTTCTTGCCTCCCTTGTAGTTGGATGTGGCCGTGGGCTGAGTACTGAATTCTGGCCCAGGAGATACAGCCAGAAACGATGAGCTCCCTTTTGGAGCTAAGGCTCAGCTGTGTCCGTCCACATTCTCTTCCCTGGCTAAGGCTGGCAGGAGATGGGGACAAGGCAACAAGTGGTGGAGGCCTCAGCCTGCTCCTGATGAAGAGGAAGAGGTCCCACTGAGCAGGAGTACAGGCTCAGGACTACCATGGCCCGAAGAACCGATTCAGACGCGTTGAGGCCTTATTCATTGTGGAGCTACATTTCAGCAGAGTGTATTACTCAGATTAATATGGAAATTGGTGCCTTGAACTGTTGGTGCTGCCGTCACAATGTACGCGGCATGGCCTGGGGCTGGGCCGTGGGTGGGAAGGACATTACAGCCCCAGGCAACAAAGCTGGGCCCTCTTGCTTAGGAGGTGCCTAAGCAAGAGGTCCCACTGAGCAGGAGTACAGGCTCAGGACTACCATGGCCCGAAGAACCGATTCAGACGCGTTGAGGCCTTATTCATTGTGGAGCTACATTTCAGCAGAGTGTATTACTCAGATTAATATGGAAATTGGTGCCTTGAACTGTTGGTGCTGCCGTCACAATGTACGCGGCATGGCCTGGGGCTGGGCCGTGGGTGGGAAGGACATTACAGCCCCAGGCAACAAAGCTGGGCCCTCTTGCTTAGGAGGTG